>NW_028145430.1:7005000-7075000 GCF_977016875.1 Pavona decussata | reverse complement strand
AAAATGGAGCAAATAGCTAAGAGTGCGGTAGACCGCTGACCTTGCACTTGTCCACGGGATAGAAATCGATGTTTCGTCCAGGTAGACCCCAAAGACAATTAATTATATAATCAGTTCAAACTGAGATTACGGTTTTGGGTTATCACAATTTTATCTGGTTGCGTCTACACTCGCGCAGTTGTTTTGATTTTTGATAACGTTTTTCAAATTTCAGTCTAACGTAGCCTGCGAATACAGCCGCCTCTCATCGCTCCCGTCCCCGAGGGGCGTTTCGCGAGGCTACCATGAATGCTACTCAAGGAGAGTTAAAAGCAATGTGACTGTCTAGTTCATCTGGATAAGACCCAATTTTCAATTTATTGTTCACAAAAATTGTCTGTTGTATGATAGTTTTCATACGATAAAAGAGAGTTCATCCATCAGTTATTGAATTTGAGCAGACAAAGTATGGTTTCTTTGGCCTTAATGGGTCAATGTAAGAACACGATCCAACAAAATCATGTTGCCTGAATATATGGTGCTATGGTCTGAATTTTTAGAGTACTTGGGAAAGCCGACTGGCACTAAAATCGAGGTCATCTTGTGGATAAGTCTAGATTGCACAAATGTGATGCTCCGATCTCCCTTCGTTTGCTTGAAATGATTAGCTGCCCAACTTGGTGGGACCGGCGCAGAATCGGTTTTGGCACCGCCGTCTGATGCCATAAGCATCTCGATGTCTTGAGCAAATAGACCTGATTAGATGGCTGTCATCGATTTCGAACATATCAAGGGAAATTTTGCCCTGAAGTTTAGCCAGTTAGTTATGTCACTTTGTAGAACTAGCTTTACTGCCAAAGGAGCGTAGCTGTGCCTTCCAGGCTGTGAAACCCTGGCCCTCTTTCTGACAAAAATTGCTCCCCCTACGTCCCTCCCTTATTCCTGCTGACAATGTACTGTGGTCGACTGTAGCAGGTGTGAGTCGTACTGCAGGAATTGGGGAAAATAGGGACGACAGTGGTGACGCAACCCCGTTTCCCTCCTCGCTCTTACCCTGCCGCCTCCCCACTAAGCTCCCCATTCTTTACGTCGGGAAACTGTAACAGTGACAAAGCACAGGGCCAAATAACTTTTAAAAAAAATCACTAAAAATCATTAATGTGTGTGGATGTAATAACCAGTAATTCAGAATCAAATTGCAAGCGTTACTAAAGGTAATTCTTATTTAGGGTCAGGAGTTTTGCGTTACAGTAATTCGATACCTGCTCTGCCAACGAGAAGCTCCGCCTCAGTTTTCAGTGTTCAGTCAGCAAACCCAGCAAACCCAACGAATGTCTGTGCCACAATCTCTGATTGGAATACTTTGGGTGGTCGCTGGATTTCCAACACTTTGTCCACATTGTCCTCCAACAATCGAAGCATACTCACACGATACCATTTCGGCTCAATTTGTTTGAACGCCGTGAAACCAGAATCGAGCATTTTAAAAGTTGGATTGCAGAGCAAAATAAACAAACTGAAGCTATCTGAATACCAACGTGGGCTAACTGCACGTTTAGAAAGTTCAGTGACAGAAAATACAGCTCACAAGTAAATCGCAGTTACAGTTTGTATCGAAGGGGCAGTGAAAAATTACCCTTGGCATGCGCCCGGGGGGTACCATTCGAGCAGAGGCCTTTTGATCTTCCTAGATAATAGTCGAAGGGCCTCTGCTCGCAGGGTACCCGGGGGTGAACCTTAATATAACAATTGACGGGGGTGATCGTAGCTTTCGGGGATTAACATTCGTGGTTTGGTACCTGTCAAAGGTATGGCGGTACCTTTTAGCACGTTTCAGGGTATTGAGCGAAAACATATAAGAGAAAGTTATTATAAATATCAGTCAACTGTCACATAGCGTATTCATTTTAGAATTGGTACCACTAAGTGGGAAAATTATACAGACCACGGCTACAAAACAAATTCTGGTACCTTTTAGTGGTACTTTTCAAAATTTATGACGATCAACTCGTCAATTTGATATAGGAGTCCCCCTCCCCCTGGGGGCAAGTTGTCTGCGCAAACTGTAACGCAATCTCTGCCGTTAAACGTATTTTTCAATCGCGGCAAAATGCATATATCGTTCCTGATTGATGTGATGATTTCTACAATGTACAGAAAGCTCGCTAAAAAGGTATGAATTACGTAGCACTTGTAGCTATTGTTTCATTTGTTCTAAAGTAAAATTCAATGCAAAACATTCTGGTCCGAATTCAAAACGTTGACTACGTAAACTGACCTTTGTGACCTTTATTACGCTTTTGAACTCGGGGTCTAATAAAACTGCTACAATCTTTTCTGCCTGCCCGAAATGATTAAAAATCATGGAAAGTAATATTATGAACGTGGGCCAAGACCTCTAGCAAGTACCAACAAACAATTGTTGTTTGAAACGTTTTCATGTTGTGTTTATCTGAGTTTTAGCATCGGAATGCCGTGACAGAAAAGCTCAAATTTCACTAAAGTACTACTTGTAATTCGCGGTCTCAAAAATTTCCTTCTGTGTTGCCCATAGTTTTGAAAGCGGATTTTATAAGAAGAAATGATGCTCTTTCACGTGGTGTCAATATTTATCCCCAACGCCATGTACCAGTTGATGATTTTAGCCTCGCAAATTTGTCAATTTGGCATCACGAGAAATCGCTTAAAAAATTGTAAATATTGAAAAATCTCTTAAATATTTAATTTTCACTTCAGATGAGTAACATACCATTCATGATGTCCATAATTATGTACTTTATCAGACTGGATGTTTTTCGTTTGGAACAAAACTGCTTTGATTTTTAAAACAAGGTCTTCGCAACATGTGGTGTCAGACACCGAAAACCCGGTTCAGGAGCGGTGAATTCAAGATCATAGCCTCACATCAAAAATAATTATCGGATCGAAGTAAAACATGTATTTCTTGCAATAGTTTACCGTGGGCTATGTTGTGAATTTTTTTGAGAATTTTGAATTTTTCGCTATTGCACACCTCTGGTTGATATTTACAGGCATCCGCTCTTAACACGCTTGTCTATAGTTTTGCTTAGTAACGCCGAATAACCAAGAAATTTGATAATTATATTATAATATAAATTCCTCACGCCGTTTACCTTTTTAAACCTACAAAATCGCAGGAATCTCAGGATCTCAGTTATTCGATGGACAAAATCCCGTGACTGAGTTTAACTACAAGAATATGATCTTCACTCTTCAACTGTCTAAGTTTAAAATCTTTTTTCATCTTCTAGGCACTAGCAGCAGTTGCTGAGCACAGACGGCACAAACGAGTTCTTACACTGGGATGCAAGGTAAAATACTTCATACACTAATGTTTAAGTTTCGAGTTTTTCTTGCCGAGTGAAAGCTCACAAGTTTTTCTTTTTTTTTTTTTTTTTTTTTTTCGTAATTTCAGTCGCTTTTCAAGATATTTTAGCAAAAAACAAAATAAATAAAAATATGATTGGGATTTCAAACTATCTTGAAACCGGGAAAGATTAAAATCAGAGCAATCACAACAACAAATCCGGTCGACCACCTTGATCCCTGGCCTCGCTCCACACAATGTCAACGTTTGAACTGATCTGTACATTAATGGAGTCGTGGACAATATTGCTATATTTTTCGTACCAAAAAGGTCAACGATTTTAATTCCTTGTTATTTTTTTGGGTTTCTCTCTCTCTTTTTTCTAGGGAGACGATTGTCCTAAATCAACTAAAATTGAGCGAAAACTCTTCCGTCCAACCTCCTGCCTTGATTATCTGCTGAGAGGAGCCTCAAAATGTGGCGTCTACAGGCTTTACGATAATGGCGGAAACAGTTACCCGGCTTACTGTGATCTCAAGTCCGAGCCTGGCACTGCCTGGACCCTAATCATATCCTGGAGTACTCTAAATCGTAAGCTGCCCGCTTTTCAGAAGATTCCTTTCAAGTACACCTCTCCAGTGAACGAGAACGCACAGAACTGGAATCTGTACCGCCTGAGTTTGGCACGAATGAAGTCCCTACAGAGTCACTCCACTCACTGGCGAGCAACATGCAGCTACCCGACCCACGGCGTCGATTTCAGAGATTACGTTCGTGGAAACTTCAAGGACTTCAACATTGTGGATTACATTGCACTTTACTTACTAGCAACTTTTCAAGCAGAGGGACAGGAAAAGTTTGTCGTTGAACTAATTGGTAACGACAAATGCAAAAAAGTTGAATACATCAACATCCGCGGACACATCGGGATCCACCAAACGGTACTTTTTTGGCAGGGTGCTAAAAGCTACGTCGTGCATACTGACAGTTCAGCCACTACCTGTCAATTTAAGCCAAAGTCAGGCTCAGTGAGAAATGAAGACAACTTTGGCTACTATGCGGACCGAAACCCAAAGTTCCGCTGCACACAGGACAGCCATTCTACCACCCAGTGGTGGTTGGGAGCTCATCTCTAATCTGGTCAGAGAAGCTCCAGCACAGCAAAACAGGTCGGCAGCACTTCACCCCGTACTTGATTTTGAACAAACTGTGATCCGTAGATGATAAAGATAGAAATTATGTAGTCTTTCAATAAGACATTAATAAAGATTTTGCTAATCATCTCAGAGCGTCTGAAATCGATAATGTTGAGTGGAACAAAAAAAACAGTGATAAAAAAAAAAAAAGAAAGAAAAAGGTTGGAAAACGCGAGTGACAAATGAAAACTTGTTTCTACCGGGAAACTGTCAAATTAAAATTATTTATCACTGAATTGTGTACTTGTGAAATGTCCCTCATATGCAACCGATGGCTTATCTAGGGAAGGTCCTACAGCCCCCCAACTCCTCACTAACACCAACACAACCCTTTTATGTTCAAATTTAAGGACCGAAGTTTGTTTCCGCCCACATCGTAAAATTCGCAATATAAGCGCTGGTCTTTATTCGTTGAAAGGACTCGTTCGTGTTGGGCTTGTTGGCGAAAGAGGCGCTTGATATTAGAGAACATTTTGCAGTTTTCAAACTGGTTGAGCTTGACAGTGAGAAGAACTTAAATTAGCGTTTAACACGAAGTTGACAGCCTAAAACAGCAAGCTAAAACAGCGGCCCTTTTTGAGGTAGGCTCATTTTCGGAGCGGTTTATTTTCAGAATTTTGGGGTATTTTCATTCTTTGCCCTATCCGTTTATCAGTTTTTCTCCGATTTCATGTCACTCCCTTTTAGAACCGCCACTACATATATTTGAAAACTAAGCCCCCCACCCCTCCCTCCCAGATTTCCCCGTTTTCTAAAAGATTGAGGGGGAACAGCCAGAGGAACAACGCATGCGTTTATAGGACGATATTTTTCGTCAGGTTTACGCGTACGAAGCAAGCAACACAAGTTCCTACCTGGGCATTGTTTAGTGTTTACCTTTCTCCTTTTGCTTGCTTCATACTAGTTTAAACAATCGGTCAATTTACAACCAGGTTGCTTGTGCTCTTGTGCCTCTGCTTACAACTGTGTCATACGTGTAAAAAAACCTTTATATTTGATAGTTACATCATGAAAATTTATATCTTATGGAAAAGAGAAACAGTCGTGTGTCGGTTCAAATCTCATGTGGTGTCCTCACTGTTCAGTGGTTTTCAACAGTGTAACGCAGCACAAACACCAAAGTTATCCGGTGATGCGCTTTGGCCAATCACAACAGACGCAAACAGCAGATGTAAATAAGCCACGCGCGGGAAAAAGCGCGCGAGCAAGCCACAATAGCTTCACGTTTGGTTTTCCTTAGAACTTGTTGAATTAGTGGCCTAGTTGCTTTACCCAACCATGAAACGTAGCAAGTCACGACCAAAACAAACAAAATTACTTTCTACATCATCAGTCAATTAACGCATGAATTTCTTGTGCTTCTGCTTGTGTTTATTCATTGTCTCCTTCTCCCGGCGACTCGGTGTCCTCCGTTCTGTCTTTTGTGCAAGCTCGGCATCATTGCACCAGCTTATGAAACGAACCTCTAGAGACGGAAGAATAGAAAGGGAAAGCACAGGTCTCTTTTGGTCTGCCTCTGCGTCGTTCACACCCTCAAGCGAGGGGTGAGTCCAAGCGAGCGCTACTTTGGGGTGTTTGTTTACATTCATCTTAAGCAAATAGTCCGATCAGCTGCCTCCGCTTCCTTTGTACCGGCTGACCGATTTCCTAGATCTTTGCTATCTGTCTAATTTTTCATTTTACACTCTCATTGGCCGATATATGTTTGACATACATTAGAGGCACCTGTAAAAGAAGACGTTTAACTTTCCCCCGTCTTTTTCATTATGGGCCATGTCTCACAGCCATACAAGAGTAGAGCTAATGCACTGTACTTAATGATCCTAGCTTAGTGCTCTTGTTGAACTTACTTCTTCTTTAAATATATCTCAATCGGAAGAGTGCAGCTTGCTCATTTCTCATCCTTGCCTTTATAGTTTCTTCAGCTCCATCAGACAATGTAATTGCTGTACCAAAAAATACAAACCTTTCCACCTCTGTAAGATCTCTCCCATTGCCACACGGATAAACGCTACAAAGAAAGGTTTACTATTAAAAACAATGATCAATAATGCACATCCCTAGTCTACAACTGAAGCTTTCAACCAATTCAAGAATGCACCAGATTACGTTTTGTCTGTGCGTGGCTTGACTATCCTATGGGCCTAATAAACTACACCATAAACAACTTTATCCAGAACCTTTTGTCGAAAAAGCTGAACTGAAGATAGCAAAGCGATCAGAATCGGCCTCCCATTAATGAATAAAACTTCAGCCAATACAGTTTAAAGGCAAATGTGAGATCTAAGTCACAAGATTGGAGTCACCCTGCAACCAGTATCGTCGGCGAAAGACTGGAACGAGATAGAAATCAAGTCTCGAATCGTAAAACAACAGTTTGTGGTATGCTTATTCTCATGTGATCTGTGTGCTGCAGATTATGTAGGCTACACAACGCGACATTTTCATTAATGTATTGTTAAACGCAAGACCTAGGCGATTTATAAGGTTTTTAATCTAGCCTATTGGGATATACGTTTCCTGTCAAAAAAAATTAATTTAGGGGTCTGACTTCCATCATAAAGGAACTCAATCATAGCTGGAATACGCAAAGTAACAGGAATTTTACAAGGTGCCTTCGCTGTCTCAGAAGACATCTGTTTGTGCCGAGAGTTCCTAGCAGTAAAAAGTTTAAACCTTAGATCCTGTTCTGCTCGGTAATTCCATATACTCGTAAAATGACCGGAAGGAATAGTCATGTTGGTTCAATAAAGACTAAAATAAGGTAACTCGTTAAAACGATATCGAATAGATAAAGTTTGTTTCATCAAATTCACTACCGACCCACAGGCACAAGCACAAGTAACACCAAGAGTTCATTAAAACACAACAGCTCCAGCTTCACTCTGGCGCTTGTGTCTCATGACTTGTGCTTGTGCTGAAAAATAAATCGTGGCGCTTTCGCTGGCGTCGCTGTTGAAAACTAGACTTAACCAGATTATAACCATGTGATTGACTTCAACTATAAAATGTTGTATTAGCCATATCCTAATTCTCCAAACTCGCCTAGCTGTCCGACTAAATTGTTCGTGGGCTTGGTAAGCGATCTTTTCGCATTGCAGAAGCTCCTTAGAGGGAATCATGATTGAATGTAAGCTCTCTCATGTGACTGATTGGCCGCCATTTTGAATTAGGTCAAACGTGGCGCAAAGTACGCTACTTGTATTGGAATCCGATGGCAAATGCAATCAGGATGATGTTGCAGCCGCATTCTTTTTAAACGAGCTCCTCTGTTTTCTAGAAACATTTTTTGTGTCATGCTTGTACGTCGTTTTCATTATTATTCCGTTAGTTTTTTTTCTGCATAACTTCGTCTATTGTTCCGCAGTTCATCAGTGTAAATTCGCGCCTTTGCTTTTTTATTCATTCTCGTTTTCTTCTTTGGAGAATACAGCTTTTGGTTTTTGCGTTTTCTTCATCGTTTCTTTTGTCTGTTTTTAAGTATTACTTTAGCTCTTCATTTCTGCTTATTTTGTTATGTCTATGTTCTTGTCTATTCCTTGTTCGCCCTTTTTGTTGTAGTAACTTGTATTTTCTTTGTTCAATTTTCTAGCAACGTTTACCACATCGTTTTCTTTCTATTATTTACGAATATTTGGCATTAAAGAACAAAAAAAAATGCGCGTTGGAGCAATGGTTTTTTGGCCCCTTCAGGTTACTTCCAAACATTATTTTCGCAAAAGTCAAAGGTTGAGTGTAGGACTCTTATAGCGACTGAGGTCTCAAATAATGGATATTTTAATTTATTACCGAAGTGAAATAAAATTATGTCTTAAAGGTTTCCACTGTAGGTATTCTAAGTAGTTTTCTTTCTCTTGGAGCGCAGCGCTCAAGTGACGGTTTCAAATACGCTACACGCCAACACACACCACACCGCTGGCTGAAATATTTGCTGCATACAATTCAAGAAACGGCGCAAAATGCTTCCATGCATATTTTTCGGTTTAGTGACTAAACAATACAACTTTGAACACTGCCTTGGGGAAGTTTACATTGAAATTGACAAGTTGTCTCTAACAGCTTTGTGCGCCAATTGTTTCTTTAACTGGTCTAACTTAGACCAGTTTAATTTAACAACATTTGAAATGTTGTTAAATTAAAGCGAAATTATCTCTGAGTTCTTTCCCAGTAAATAAATTTATTTGTTAATGTTTCCACAAAAGAGTAAATTTTCAATCCAGACCGCTTTCAACCAGTCCACTGGCAGCGAGACACCGGTCAAGATAAGTTATCGGAAAAACAATTAAGTCGCCCTCCCCCCCGCCCCCAGCAGTGATGTTTTCCTACCACATTTTACATTTAAATAGGTTATTACCTATAGACTTTCCTTTTGTAAACCTAGCATTCAACTTGTAACTTCTCAACTGTATTACCCTATTGTCTGTTAACATTAGCGTATGAAGCTCTTGAATACGGGTCAACAAACTTCTAATAATTTACACAAAAAGAGAAAGACAAAGATTTGATTGTCACAGCATTTTAACCCATAGCTCTTTGTTTCTTTTGTCTTCACGAAACATGTTAAGTTTTCGATTATTTAGCATACTTTGGTATACGTAGCATGTTTGAAACACACAGCCTAGCCTGCTCGCTTGTTGACGAGACCTTTGGTCAGCAACGAACCTTCCAAATCCTTTTTCCTTCTTTGAACTAAATTCAAAACGGTATTTCAAGAAGAGCTAACGATGGCATTTAAGACAATCGCGGCTTTTATTGGCATCTCTTTTCTCGTGAGTGATTTGTTTGTGACACAAAACTATTAATGGAACGATCTTCATTTAGTTTTATATCTGCCAAATTATCACTGATCTCAACATTTTGAAATTGAGCACGAGATTCAAACCGGCGAGCGATGCATGGAACTAAGCCGTAAAGGAGGGAAATGACCGTTTTATTGAGCCTATTTGAGTTAGTAACGCCGCATGATCAAGAAATAATTATAATTACTCGCGCCATTTACCGTTTTTATACCTACAAAATCACAGGAATCTCAGGATCTCAGTTATACGATGGACAAAATCCCGTGACTGAGTTTAACTACAAGAATATGATCTTCACTATTTGACTGTCCAAGATTAAAATCTTTCTTCATCTTCCAGGCACTTGCACGGTGATCAGACAAACACATATTATGCGATTGTTTCAATATACAGAACGAGTAAAAATTCGCCAACTTTGCAATATGTAAAAAACAACTTATCTATTATCGATCAAAATCTCGCCGTTGTACAACGGCGAAGTGAATGCCTATGTATATAAAGGACACTAAAATCTCGCCGGTGTACAACGGCGAGTTAAATGCCTATGTATATAAAGGACACTAAAATCTCGCCGTTGTACAACGGCGAGGTAAATGTCTCTGTATATAAAGGACACTAAAATCTCGCCGGTGTACAACGGCGAGTTAAATGCCTATGTATATAAAGAACGCTAAAATCTCGCCGTTGTACAACGGCCAGGTAAATGTCTCTGTATTTAAAGGACACTAAAATCTCGCCGTTGTACAGCGGCGAAGTGAATGCCTATCTATATAAAGGACACTAAAATCTCGCCGTTGTGACAACGGCGAGGTAAATGTCTATGTACATAAAGGACACTAAAATCTCGCCGGTGTACAGCGGCGAAGTGAATGCCTATGTATATAAAGAACACTAAAATCTCGCCGTTGTACAATGGCGAGTTAAATGCCTATGTATATAAAAGACACCAAAATCTCGCCGTTGTACAACGGCGAGGTAAATGCCTCTGAATTTAAAGGACATTAAAATCTCGCCGTTGTACAACGGCGAAGTGAATGACTATTTTTATAAAGGACACTAAAATCTCGCCGTTGTACAAGGGCGAGGTAAATGCCACTGTATTTAAAGGACACTAAAATCCCACCGTCGTACAACGGCGAAGTGAAGGCCTCTATATATGAAGGAGGCTTAAATCTCGCCGTTGCACAACGGCTGAGTGAATGCCTCTGTATATAAAGGACACTGAAATTTCGCCGTCGTACAACGGCGAGTTAAATGCCTCAGTTTGGGGAATCTAATAGGGCAAAGAAACGGTCTTTCCTTTCTGTAACTTATCTTCCTAAATTTTCCGTAAGCTTCCAAGTATACCCCCAATTAATATAATTCAACTCCTTAGAAAATTCTCTTCCAACTTTTTTTACACATTTAACATATTTTGTATCATAAATGTTAAACAATTCTCTGCCTTGAGCATCTGAAAATCATCCAATGTATATAGTTATATATTTTCTATCAATGTATTATTATTTGGCTATACGTCCGACACTAATTTATTCTATCCTATTTTGAGAACGCCTAATGATATAAGCCTTATGATAGTTAGGCGACGGTTTTAATAGAAAACATAAAGAAAATCTAAAGATGAAATAGTTTTGGATTCAGCCCTTCACGTTTGGATTGACAGTCCATTGTTGGAATGAATTTGTGGGGTCAAAGGTAATTTCTTAGTCCAAAAGTGAGCTTTTGATAACTTATTACCCCAATTTAAAAGCCTGAGGACAGTCATTCAAACGTGAACTGCTGAATATTTTAAACTACATCGGAAACGCTGTTTTATTTATCTAAATAAATTATATACATAAAAATATCTACTGTTTTCTGTATTTACAGTTGCTGAGCACAAACGGCAGAAACGAGTTCTTACACTTGGATGCGAGGTAAACTTCGCTGTCTGATGTTTATTTACAGCTGAAAAGTTTATTTATTTCTTGCAATTTCACTCGCTTTGAAAGAAATTTTATAAGAAAAAGTCGTGATCGGGAGTTCAAACCATCTTCAAAACGTAGAAGATGAAAGTCAGAGCAATTCCAACCGAATTTTTAGCAATAAGAAGTTCAGGTCAACTGGGTTGATTCCTGAACGCCGCACTCGCGAATATTTCGCTACTCACCGACAATCCGAAGGTTTAGAATATGTACATTTCTGGTGTCCTGGAGAATGTTGCGATATTTTTCGAGCCAGACTAAAGTCGATAATTCTTTGTTGCTTTTTCTTTTTCTAGGGAGACGATTGTCCTAAATCAACTAAAATCCAGCGAAAATTCTTCCGTCCAACCTCCTGCCTTGATTATCTGCTGAGAGGAGCCTCAAAATGTGGCGTCTACAGACTTTACGATAATGGAGGAAACAGTTACCCGGCTTACTGTGATCTCAAGTCCGAGCCTGGCACTGCCTGGACCCTGATTATATCCTGGAGTACTCGAAATCGTAAGCTGCCCGCTTTTCAGAAGACCCCTTTCAAGTACAACTCTCCAGTGAACGAGAACGCACAGAACTGGAATCTGTACCGCCTGAGTTTGGCACGAATGAAGTCCCTACAGAGTCACTCCACTCACTGGCGAGCAACATGCAGCTACCCGACCTACGGCGTCGATTTCAGAGATTACGTGCGTGGAAACATCAAAGACTTCAACATTGTGAATGACCTTGTCAGCAACAAATGCAAAAAAGTTGAATACATCAACATCCGCGGACACATCGGGATCCACCAAACGGTACCTTTTTGGCAGGATACTAAAGGCCACTTTCTGCATACTGACAGTACATACGCTACCTGTCAGTTTAAGCCAAAGACGGGTTCAGTGAAAGAGGAAGACAACTTTGGCCACTATAACTACATCAACCCAAAGTTCCGCTGCACACAGGACAGCCAATCTACCACCCAGTGGTGGTTGGGAGGTCATCTCTGATGCGTTCACAGATGTAACAGCGTGTTAAACGGGGTCGCAGCATTTCACCCCGGACTTGATTTAGAACAAACTGTGATCCGTAAATGATAAAGAAACGAAATTATGTAGTCTGACAGTCATACATTATTAAAGATTTTGCTAATCATCTCAAAGCGTGTGAAATCGATAATGTTGAGTAAAAGAAAAAACAGTGGTACACCAAAGGAAAGAAAAAGGTTGGAAAATGCGAGTGACGAATGAAAACTTGTTTCTACCGGGCAGCAGTCAAATGAAAATTATTTATCACAGGACTGTCTACTTGTTGAGATGTCCCTCGCATGAAATTTAAACCGACCACTGGCGTAACTATGACAGGCTCTACAGCCCCCTTACTCCTCACTAACACCAACACAACATTTTTATGTTCAAGTTTAAGGACCAAAGGTTGTTTCCGCAACCATCGTAAAATTCTCAACATAAGCGCTGGTCTTTATTCGTTGAAAGGACTCTTGTTCATGTTTGGCTTGTTGGCGGGGCGCTTGATATTGGAGAGCATTTTGCGGCTTGACAATGAGAAGAACTTAAATTAGCGTGAAACACGAAGCTCATAGCCTAAAATAGCAAGCTAAAATAGTCCATTGACTCAGGTCGGGTCTTTTGGGTTTATCAACGAAGATAATAGAGATTTGGGGCCGTTCTAAAGGTTGGATTATTTTCGGAGGGGTTTACTTTCAGAATTTTGGGAAACTTACATTCTTTCCGAAGCCTTTTTTTTTTCAGTTTTCTCCGATTCCACCACTCCCTTTTGGATTACCCACTCCTTATAATTGAAAACTATACAGCCCCTCACTCTCCCCACCAACGGCTCTCCTCCCCGCTCCCCCCCCCCCCCCCCCACGATTTCTAAAGGACTGAGGGAGAACAGGAACAACGCATGCGTCATAGGACAATGTTGTTCTCCCTCAGGCCCCAGTTGTTCAAAGGCCGGATAACTTTATTCGCTGGATAAGGCACTATTCAGGGTCTAAAATATACTTCACGTAAAACGTTGTCCAAGGTTTTCGTTCACTCCCAAACTCAACTGTGGTTAGAGTGTGCATATTCACTTGTACAAGAGAAAATACTGAAATCGTTGCACAGATCGAAACTGACGGATAGCGACTTATCCACTGGATAGAGTTATCCGGCTTTGAACAACCGGGGCCAGGTTTACACGTACGAAGCAAGCAACACAAGTTGGTACTACCATTGCAGTTTTGCTTACTTCACACCAGTTTAAACGGTTGATATAGCGACAATAAGGTTGCTTGTGCTTCTGCTTACAACTGCTTCATACGTGTAAAACGACCTTTATATTTGACAGTTATACGATGAAAATTAATATCCTGTGGAAAAGAGAAACAGTCGTGTGTCGGTTCAAATCTAATGCGGTGTCCTCACTGTTCAGTGGTTTTCAACCGTGTAACACAGCACCAACACCAAAGTTATCCGGCGATGCGCCCTGGCCAATCACAACAGACACAAACAGCATATGTAAATAACCCACGCGCGGGAAAACGCGCGCGAGCAAGCCACGATAGCTTGGTTTTCCTTACATCTGGTTGAATTAGTGGCCGAGTTTCCTTAGCCAATCACAAATCGTAGTAAGACAAAAACAAAACAAACAAAATTACTTTCGACACCAAGTTGAAGACCACTTTCAAAAACATTTAGTTTAAAAGCAAAGCCTTGAAACAATTTTCATGCTTCTAACAATCTATTTTATTATAAATATTTATCACCGCTGCCACTGCACTCAAAAATCGCCTCCAGAAATGGAAGACACGTCACCAAACGTATCCTGATCAACAGAAACGTGTGCCGAGCTTTCTTCATGAACACTGTTATCAACTGACGGTAGCATAACTTGGATTTTAGTTGGCTGGTGAGGTTCGACGTCTTCCTCATCAAGTTCAACAGCTCCATTACTTTCTCCCTTAAAGCCTAATCCATCTTGTTCGCTCGTGAAAACATTTTTCTTCCCTTCCTCTCTGTTATCATCAGCCAATGTAGAAGCCCCTTGTCTGCGCTCTTCTACAGAATAAGTGTTTTGTAAACTTGTCTCTGATAGTTGACTGTCCTTTTCTTCAACATGAATTACCCTGGGCTTAGCGTGTTGTTGTTGTTGCTGCTGTTGCTGTTTCTGTTGTCGTTGTTGTGCAGTGGGAAAAGAAGTATCTGTGCCGAGCGTTCCCGGTAACAAATCCGAAGCATGAAGAGAACGCTCGTTGTGACTAGGCTCTCCGTCGGCATTCATCGGAAAGACTTCGAGTGCACCGGGCGTTTTGGCGTTCTTCACATCCACAGGTTCGTCATCCAATGTGAATTTCCCAGGTAAAGGAGGAGGAAGGTTCCCAACTGCACCGGACGGCACCCACACTACCACCTCACCGGGAGAGAGTTTTCTTGGGACTGCAAATAACAAAAGAAGTGAAAAATTGAAACCTGATGTACTTGTTTTAAGTCACACCTTAAGCCGGTTAGCTCTACTATAAAGAAACTTGGGGTATTTGTATTCCTCTTCACTATCCTAGTTGGGATGCTAGTCTATTGCAGGGTTATGTAACCGGTACCCATTTTTCACCTGGGTGAAGACAGACAAAGTGGAGTAAAGTTACAACACGACAATGCAGAGAACAACTTATCGTTGAATCACCAACCCTCCGATATTTTACCGAACACCCGAAAAGTCCAGCGCGCAAACCACTACGCTCCCGCGCCTCCACCGCCTTGTCGTATTACTATGCATTTTTGTGCCCACTTTTGGTATTTTTGGCAGGCGTCTTTCAGGAAAGCTGACTGGAAAAAAACGATGTACTTTGAATTACACAATAAGAGTTCGTCTCAAAAGAACGACCAAGATAAAAAGTACTACTGAATAGCAGTTTAGTTGAGTGTTCCAACCACAGACTAAACCGGTTTGTTTATTTTTTTTTTCTTTGTTGACTCCGAGAATGAAGGGCTAATCAGCTACCTTCGAAATTGTTCAAGAACAAAATTCAGTGAACGTGCTTGAATATCTCATGTAATACTAAGAGATTTGCCGGGATGATTATTCTTAAGCAATTCTGCCGATAAATAAACTAGCTAGCGCCAACAGTATCACTAATCTACTTCACCAGGTTCCTTTGATTCAGTCTTTCCCTGTCCCGCATTAGGCATGCACAGATGCTCTGTTAACAACTCTCCTTCGCTGGCGCTATTATCCGCTGACGGCCTGTAATTCTGAATGCAGTTCAACAGAACAGCCATTGGATCTCGAGGCTTCACTTCACCTGGCTCCCTCTCACTGACATCAGTGATAGAATCCTGAGAGAAAAGCACAATTTACTGGTAAAACATATTTCAATCCTAATCCGCACAGGGAAGGTGAGATAACCTTAGGTCTTTGATAATTTACCAACTGAAAATGTGACCATTTCAATGGTAGTGACCAGCACTTTCCTATGGTGTTATTAACATTAATGATGCTATACATGACAGTTCTTCCTTGATTCTCACAGGACGAAATGTCAAGAATCCGCAAACTGAAACGTTGCGGAAACACGTGAAAACGTTACGGAAACATAACGGCTAACACGTGTTTCCGATAGCGGATACATGTCGTTTATTCATGTTTCCGTCGCTGCGGTTACAGCGGAACCGGACCACTTTTTTGTATGTTTCCGTCAGGTTTCCTTTGAAGGAAACACATGTTTCCGTTAGCGTATTTTCGTGATAGCACTTGCGGAAACACGAAGTAACGCTACGGAAACGAGTTTTTCTTTATGTTTCCGCCAACGTAATTGAACCCTATATATTCGCGCCACATCGCGATTCCGCATCGGAAACCTCAAATTTCAGGGTGATTCTTCCGTTTTCGCTTCTCCAGAAGGTCTGTTTAATTTGTGGTTGTTGTTTGTTTTTTTTTTTTTTGTCTTCCAGGTTCTTTTTATATCACATCGCTTTGTGATCAGCACCTAGTGCAATCGTTTCCTGGTGGATGTTCTTTCTAAATCTAGGGAACTGCGCGTTGCTTCTCTTTGTGCGATCTTATGTTTTATTTGCATTGGAAAAATTGCTGGGAAAAAATAGGAAGTCCGGCGGGACTACTGATGGTCTACACTAAATCAAAACACAGTATTCCACTAGAAGTCTACTGATTTATTGTCAATAATAGCCACGTTGGCAGTACACATAAAATGACCTAACTTATCGATTTTAATACACGAAGTAAAAAGAGAAAAAAAAGTCATATCAACATGAATTTTTCTTATCGACTGGATCTGAAAGAAGCTTTTTGAAATACAACTTAAGAAAGGTTCAGCTAATGTCAATCACTACGAACTGCCCAGCGAGGGCCATCATTTGGACAGGGACGAGTTGACACTTCGTCACCCCGGCTAACATGCGCAGTGGTGCGTCGTTGCCTCTCGCTCAGACCTTTGAGATACTCCTCATCCAGTCTAGCCTTAATGTTCCTGAGCTTACTCCTTTCCCACTGTAGCTTTTTTATTTTCCTTGGCTTTGGGCCATTTATTCTCGCCTCTGTTTCTTCTTCGCTGTTCTCTGAAGACATGTAAGACAATGCTTGAGGAGAAGAAAGAATCTCCCGCGCCTTTGCTTTGTCAGCGTCCGAAAGGATCGTCGTCGACCTTTCTAGGGTTGAGAGGCGTCTAGAAAGTTTCTAAATGAATAACCAAAAAAAGAGAAAAATCATTAGGAACGTGTTTCGTGATGGCCTTTGGACTAAAATGCCGCCATCCATGTATAAAATAAATGATAAAACCATTAGTTGATAAATAAAAATCTGCTGATAGCTATGCAAGTAAAATGTTCAGTTAATAGGCGGTTATAATTAGACAAACTGATGTTGGAATTTATCGACTGAGGTAATGAAGAAAAACAGAAAAAGGATTTTAAGAAAAAAATTGGAGGGATGTACATGTAGCTGTGCCAGAAAGAGTCCAGTAGTGTTTTGAACTTTCCATACATTTGTCTGTATAGCGAACCAGCCGTGAACTGCTACTAAAAAAAATTGTTCGCGGGAAAAAAATACAGGGAAATGTAGGGAAAGCTAAAAACACGACTGGACGCTTTCCGGCACAGCTACATCCCTCCAATTTTTTCTTAAAATCCTTTTCCTAATGCCAAAAGTTTCCAATTCGTGAATTTTTTAGAAGCGATGTTTAATGAAAATTAATTGACATCGGATTTCCATACAAACACTGTTATTTCAAGCCTGTTTGCCTACTCGTCAAAATGGCGTCGAAAACCGTGATAAGGCCTATTTCACTCGACATAGCACTACACTCTGTTTTAAAAACTATTTCCGTCTAGATCCATTTATTGACTGAGAGAGGCTTGATTGCAGATAGAATAAATGTATAATCGCCAAAAATCAAATGACAAAAAAAAAAAAGAAAAAATGGTAGAGAAGGGGTTAAAGAGAGCTGAGACTGCTTGACACCGAAGAGCAGCCTGGAGTAATCGCTTATAACTTTTAGTTATAAACTTACCCTTTTCAAACGATTGTTTTGCTTTGCTTGCATCCGATGTTCCTCGTATTTAGAATTTGTTCGCCTAGTATTGTCGTCCCTTGTTGACCGCCAGTGTTGCTGAACAGCACCTAAAATGATACGGTATGTTAAAAATCGATAACACGAAATGATTGATCGAAATTAGAAGCGAACTATCATTGAACGATTGCGAAACTGATTATATGCAGTAACGTGAACTTCAAAATTTCTACATGCTATGAAAGACGCCCTCACTTTTTCATTTAAAATGCCTTGGAAATAAACTTTGATAAAGTTTTACAATCTGTCAGTGGGTAAGAGTTGTAAATTGTTTGGCTCTGTCGGCCTTGAATTCAAAATAATCTCAACGGCTCTTCTTTGATGGTCGTCTACCGAACTCAAGTTTTCAGCCTCTTTTGAAGTCTCCGCCGGGGTATTGCTTTTTTTTCAAGTTCCAACAGTGACAAGCTGCTAATTTGTGCTAACAATGCCATGTGAATAAAAGAAAAAGATTACCAAAGACAAAATTCTTGACTGATCTTCAAACTTAATTATTCTCTTAACTAATGCCATATACTCTGATCTCAATTCTGGGGCTTCAAGGGTAAAAAGAAATGCATACGAAAATCTCAGGGAACTTACCCTTGATTACTGACTTCTCCCACTTTTTCTTGCCATAAACTGACCGGACTTCGCTCAGAATTTTCTTGGACATGCGCTGATTTTCTGGACTGTCGAAACTACAATTGATAAAAACAAACAACATTTTTGGGTTAGGATTATCAAACTAATTCCTTAAAACTAGGTAATAAATAACAAATATTCTAGCAAACGTTACATGATTGATGCGCACTTTTTCCCGCCCTTTCGCAGACTTGTTTATTCACATTTTCACCTGCTCGTTTTGATAATACTTTGATTGACCAAATATGTTACTTGGACATTCTTAAGGAGCATACTCGGCATTCGCCCATAATCCGACTGGAAAACTTCCCACCATCAACATTCACTAGAACACTTACTAAGCTGCGATGATCACAGCTCTGTAAAAAAAATAATGAGCTATTGTATACCTTCAGTATCAAGATCGGTCTAACACTGTTATTTTTTTTTTTTTACCTGGTGTTAAAATCAAACGCAATCACATTTTCCTGATCCTCTTCTTGTTGTCGATTTTTTTCCAGTTCCTTGTAGACTTTCCTAACGGCATTCTTGTATTTTTCCAAGAACAAAAACAAAATCAAAAGAAAGAACGTTAAAATCCACAACCTACAGTAACTATAGTATAGATAATTTCACGTACAATACATCGGTGGACTTTATAAGGCACCAAACTGTTCAGTGGAAGGTAAATCGCCAAACAAAACGTTAACACTCAGCACCGCACTACTGATACACAGGGCCAACAAGAACGCTTGTTCGCTCAGAAATTCCTATTACATGTACCCGAGCTCGCACTGATGAGACCCGCCAACTCTTATCATTTGCAATTTCTTTGAGTAAACATTTCAGTGCAGGATGCTTCACCTATAAGTTTTTGAGTAATAAATCTGCACGTGCAGAGCCAGTTTCCCGGTTGTTCGAAGCCGATTAACGCTAATTCTCGATTAAGAGTTGACCGAGGTTTCCAGCTCGCTCGCTTAGAAGTTTCTTTTAAAAAAGCTGAGAAAAGTCTTTGTCAAAACTGAGGGACAAAAATCATTTGGCAAAACTTTATTCATTGGTAATTAAACAAACTGGAAGCAAAGTTCGCATTAACCCTAGATTAGCTTAATTGGACTTTGAACAACTGGGCCCTTGAAATTTTAAAATAGTATTGCTTTCGGACGTTGTAACTTGTTATGTCGCGTGTATGTCATTAAAATCAACCATGCATGGAAATGCACGCGCTTAGCGCGCTTTAAATGTGGAAAAGAAAGAGATAATTTGTCCTCGTGAAATAACCTTGGGATTGTAAATTTCCAGTTAAGGACATTTCCATAAGGTCAAATTATCTCTTGTTATCAGTTATTTCTCTGTCACATTTCTTTAAAAGTAAACTCCAGGCATATACGTTTTGATATGCATCAATCAGTTTTCTCACCTCTGAGTAACAAATAAACACAGAAACGAAGAGCGAACGATTGTTGACTGTTTGTTGCCCCCGAGCTATTCTTCCGCGGAGTATAATTTTCAAAGAAGTGCTTGTTTGATTTTTTGTAAGCACTTAAAACTAAGACGTCAGTTGGCCGGTCAACTAATCTAAGCGCACTTTAGCAATGTCACACTGGTGTTATCAGTGTGTTAAATAAACGATCGTTCGTCTCTCGAATATTTTCCATCAATCGTTGGTTTAGAATTTAAGAAACAGTTACTTACCGAACACTCGGGATCGCTCTCTTTAGATCGCTGGAAGAGTTTTCTCTTCGCTGATGTTTTAAGATTTGCCACCTCGTTCCTCAGCTGCTGGTTTTCCTTCCGAATTTCCGAAACTTCGGCCAGAAGTTTTCTCACAAGATCATCTGGTGCAGCTCTTGGGGTTTCCTGGTCGAGTATTCTGATCTCCTGATTTTCAGCATTCGGTAATATCGACGCCATAACACTTGCTTGATGACGAGGACAATTAGTGGAAATAAAAAAGTCTAGAAGAAGATCTGCGAGAATGAAGATCGATTTACGATTTCGATGCAAAGAGGAAGACAGCGTCCCTTTGCAAACAAAGCTCAAATTTCCCGCTTCTTCTCGAGAACACGTAGCCTCCCACGCAGTCGTTTTTAGGGGACTCGTATTATCTCCTCCCCACAAACGCCTGCTTACCCAAGCGCCACATTCCTTTCCGCCGCTAAGCCAATCACAGTGAACCTTCTAAAATCTGGAAGGTTGACCTTGACCTCAGAACGCCTCTCGCGGTCTCGAACAGTGAAAACATCACGGCGGAGACAGAACTTTACCGAGCGTACGTGAGCTGTGTGCCCTACGTTAAAAATTTCTCGTTTACATGCCTATAAACTGACTGCAATCAAAGAATTCGTGACGGGGAATAGCGATATTTTCGTCAATTTGCCGACTGGTTGTAACGCAAAGTCGCTTTAATATTTATCAAGCTTTCCCTTCAATCTTGTCGACCTTGTAGGTGTGGAGGAAACCGAAATATTACAAGATATGTCGGTAAACTTTAAAGATTTTGCAGTTGAAACTCGCTTTGTTGTTGCAATTTGTTCGGGGGCATGTGCGACATTTTCTACAAGGACCACAAGTTGATCGCCTCTTTGTCGTTTAACTTTCCGTTTAATAGTCTTTAATGGACTGATAAATACTGTAGATCTCCCCTCGAATCGAGTTAGTCTCTCGAACCACTTCGTACAAACAAACAAATCTGCTACAGAGTTTCCGCACCCATAAGAGGTGATATCTTCATCGACTGTCAACTCGATCAGGCGGAGACGATCGATTACACTTTCCCGAAGATTTTGACTCTCCCAGCAGATAACGGTGTTAAAATGACGCACAAGAAGCGCTTGTATTCACATTCGACATTTGTTTTGGCGTTTCAGCCATGACCAGCCATTCCAGAAGTGAAAAAATACATATATTCCGCATCTCTCAAGACTGTACCAGAGACTGTACAAAGCTCGCGGGAAACGGAAGCGGCCGTTGTAACCAGGAATTTGATTTGATATCATTAGACAACGCCTCGATGGTGATTGGCTAGGGTGCTGGGGAGTAAAACAATGGGAAAGGAATGTGGCGCTTGGGTAAGCAGGCGTTTGTGGGGAGGAGGTAATACGAGTCCCCTAAAAACGACTGCGTGGGAGGCTAGAGAACACGCTGCTTTACTTGTTGTCAATAGCAACAAAGCACTGTGAGCCCGCAATAACATGCGCAGTGTGACATTTGTGCATATCTGCGCAGAAAAAAAAATCACAACTGTTTCTCGGTTCATGTCCGCCGGTTGTCGCTGTATGTTTGGCGTTTTTTTCAGATCGTGTTGTCTTGATCTCTAGTAAGCTGGGTTTACGGACAGAAGAAATGAAGAGGAAAAGTTTGCATGGCGATTCAAATCGTAAGAAGAGGCGTCAAAGGTGTAGGCAACGTTGTGGTCATTGTCAACAGTTTCTGAGCAACTCACAATTTCATGAACATCGGAGACTCTATTTTAATTCAAGCTTAAACCAGTGGAAAACAGTAGAACATATGAGAAAATCATCTGTGCCTGAAGATGTTCCAGGATCCAGCTCAAGTGAAAGCGAAGGTGAGCTCATAATGTCAAATTCTTGGATATTACACACATCGATAATTTCCGGGATGAATATGATACATGTAGGTCGGTTGAAATCGATGGTAATCATTTGACAAATATATCGGACATCGATAAAATCGAAGCTGTGACATTTTGTGATCATCCAATTTGATCGATTTTGGGTGTTAGTGTTCCAATTTATTAAAAGCTCCAATAGTGATCAACATCAAATTTCTCCTTGAAATATCAATGTTTTTCAACCTCTGACGACATTAGAACTACAATAGTATGTGCTACATCCTGCTTACTACTATCATGTCAGCTTCCAATCATGCTTATAAACCACTTTCTTTTAGTACAAGATTGACTACAGTGTAGAACTATGAAAACCCAGAAATCTTTTTTGCACGAATAGTGTAAAACTATGAAAACCCAGAAATCTTTTTTGCACAAATAGAAGCCAAAAACTAATGATCCAGTTTGGTTATTAGCCCAGGGGGGGTACTCGGGTATAAACGTGACGGGGAGGGAAGGGGGGGGGGGGTCTGACGGAGCCTAATATTTTGCACCCCCAAAAAAATACATGGACCTTATATTGTGAACCCAAAAAAATACAAGACTGCCAACTATGAAAGTTATTGTGTTCGCAAAGATACCGATGATCGGGCCGATGATAAGCTTGTGTAATGGATGAGTCATGGAGAGAAGTAAATGACGTCTCAGTTTACAAAGTGTCGTTGTCTTCATTCCCATTGGTGTTTACAGGTGGCCCCAAAGCCCCATGCCGCTTAGAAAATATGCGGCTGCCTGGAAATTCGGCACTCCGGCTACGTGCAGATTATTGGAGTCATGCTTTTAGATCTTGCAGGAACTTTGGCTTGAATTGCATAAGAACTATTAGCCTGGCGGAAATTCGAGCCCAGAAAATACACGCAGATTTTTCAGACCCAAAAAAATACACGGTTTAATCTTCAGCTCCAAAAAATACTGGAGTTGAAAATTTTAGACCCAAAAAAATACGTCGGACCCCCCGTCACGTTTATACCCGAGTATCTCCCCTTGGGTTATTAGTACCTAATATATTTCTTTAATGCCTATTCATGTGCACAGTAATCATCAATAAGCTTACTTATACTGAGTTCTAACTTAAATATTAGACTAGAAAAGCGGCACATGGGTAAACCACAGTGTAAGTTCCTATGCTGTACGAGAATGATTCTCGACCTGACGATCTTTAATCTTCTATGGAACTGACGTGTGAATGTGGCTAATTTCAATTAGATAACATAAAAAATCGAAAATGGCCAGCAGTTCAAAAGAAAATGGTTGTGGCTTTTTTTATTTCTTTTATGCCAATTCAGATCTACGTCTTATAAGGTTGTAGTTATAACCTACATTTAAGCTTTATGATTTTGTGTGATACATGTAGTGACAAAAATGATTTAATTTAAATGTAGATGAAAATGTGGATTCATCCTCTAAGCCAGCTGTACAGGACGTTCCTGCAAGTGATTCAGGTTTGTGTTTATTTGCAACTTGATATGGATGTATTGAAGAGAAAGAGATTTTTGCAGTGAAACTTGAACAAGCTGCAAAAGCTGTAAAAGGAACACAGGAATCATTTTGATGGCTTAATTTAGATGTTCAGGGCATCTGACAGGGCATGGGAAAAAATTTGAAATTGTGCAGGAATGGGGGGACAAATTGTGCGGTAGGAAAATAAAGTTGATTTTGCAGGACATTGTGTGGGATTATGCAATGTTTTGACCAGCAAAAAATGTTCTTGTTAACCCATTAGGATGATAACTTCGTTTCAATCAGTGATAAACTAAAACATGCTTCATATTGGTCATCCAACCACAAATCACTGCAAAGCTTTGTATGAACATTTCACTGAATAGTTTCGCGTTGTCTTATTGCGGGTTTTTTTTAGGGTTAGGGGAACTGACTGAATGTAATTACTACTAAGAAAAATTATGGCTTTGAGGTAAATGGGTATAAAATGTAAGATTTAAAAGTTAAAAAATGTTCCTTTCCTTGTGCATAATAGGCACACCCCTGAATTATAATCAATGCAAGTTAATAATTAACTAAAATACATTTAGCTTAGCTTAATATGGTGATTTTGTGGCCACATATCTCCACTGGCCAAATCCCCACAAACAGATACCACCGCCATGGTTCAGTTCCACCTGTGGCCTTAAACCAAATTGATAAAGGAATTTTTGGGACCTGCCTTTTTCAGTGCATATGGCGACTTCAAACCCTGCACATCTTGCACAAGATCTTGGTTTAATACAGTCTCATTGTTGCAGCAAAAAAAACAACTTGGGGGCGAATTAAAGTGCCTCTCCCACTCATTTCTAGTACATGTTGATCTGCTGACTCCCTCGCAGATGGTACGATAATGTTTGGAACTTTTACCAAAATAATTTGTGCAATAAATGGTAAATTTAACAAGGAGCCGGAAATCATCATTAGGCAATGTTGGTTTCCTCTAATAGTGTGAGAAAGTTGCAAGTTTTTACTTTCCAACAAACAAAATATCCACTCATAATCTTAGCACGAAGTGTATACATGTATGTGTTGACTTTGAGGTGACATTTAGTCCAAAATACTGTCACTATTTACTCATTTGTCAACAACTTTTGCATATACTATATATACTTAAGTTTAAGTTTCAAATTCGAATGGTTTTGAATTATATTTAGATGTTGAGACAAGTCTTTGAAATTGTGCTAAGATTATAGTTAATTAATTAATAATTATTATTAACTTGCATTGATTGACAGACAATCAAATAATCTGAGACTACTGCACATAACTCACGAAGGATGTCCTTATGCTCATGTGGAACCACAATAGGATTAAATAAATTTTACAAGCTTGAAGAAGACCCTTCTTTACCCATTTTAGCCTGTGAACAGGCTCTCAAGTGTGATAAAGGGCAAAAAGAAAAGCGCCGTATGGGCTGTTCATAGGCCACCTTTCTTTAGTGTAATTGTGGAATTTTTCGTAAAAAAGCAGGGGGGTCGTCTAACTCCCCCCCAAAACATTCCAAATATCATACCACTTTGGCTTTTGAAGTTATTAGATGGGCCTTTCAATCTGGCCAAGTTTTATTAAAATTGATGAGATGGCATGTATCACCACTGCCTTGTCCTCTCATGGACACGGTGGTAGGTCCAATAGTTTGCTTTAATAATTTCTCTTATGATATAACACGTCAAAACAAACTTTTTGTCTGGAATGCATCAAAGAAAAGCAAAACGAAAAAAATTTAGGAAAAAAAAATTAAAGAAAGTCATGGAGTTTGATTTCTGGCTAGCCACTGTGTTTGCAAACAAGTTTCCTTGTACCTATTTTAACATTCAGTATTGGCCACCATACATGTAGGGTACTTTTACAGACAAACATGATGAACATTTTTTTTCTTACACATCTTAGATGCTTGGAGTGGATCTGAATCTTACAGTGCTGATCATCAGGTACAAGTTCTATATGTTCTTAGCTGTATTATCTCTTGAGTCAGATTGTTTTGTATCATGATGTACAATGTGCATATTGATTATTGCCAATCAATATGATAAACAAGTGTGACACTTTCTAGAATAATACATCATTCTCATTCATTCACCAGGCTTGAAATAATTATACCATCGCATTTTTTTCATATGCCACACATTCAACATTCAAATCCTAGCAGTTGGCAGGATATTTGTCCCATAAACCTAGTTTAATGGCCTTTGCTCCCACAAGTCTCCTGTAGCTCAGTGGTAGAGAATCCGAACTAGTAATCGGAAGGTCTTTCACTGTTGTAGGTTTGACTCCTAACAGGAGCACTAAGATTTCTATTTTCCTAGTACGCCTGTGTCACTTTCTAGAATAATACATCATTATCATTCATTCACCAGGCTTGAAATATACCATGACATTTATTTCTGCATATAAAAAAATGTTGTACTCATTGCCTACTCATCAATCTCTATGATCTAGTCATTTGCATAATTTTATGATTACTCACCAGGAAGTCATTTCCTATTATCCAGCAGTTTCTGATCTCATGTTAAAATATTTTTGAGAAATACCAATGATTCTAGTGAGTGAAAATTATACCTTAAAGTCATGATTACCCAATAACATTTCACAGGAACATAAACAATTGATAGGAACTTATTACAAAACATGGCTTATTTTTTTGCTTATAGCTTTAATTTTCATTATTTTTTTTCTCAGTCACAGGGACCAGTTGACTCCAGTGAGAGTTCTGAGAATGAAACTAGCTGTTCTGAAGATGAGGGTACAGATTATTTGGACTCAGAACCAAGTGATGTAGAGGATTTGCTGCAGCCAGAAGAAGTGGAATTGCCCCAGCCTTCTCCACATTGTACAAATCAGCAGCGTATGCAAGTAATTTTGACCTGGCTGGTATATTTTATTTTAGTCTGGCAGTACAAGAACTACGTGAGTGACAATGCAATTGAACAGCTGTTGAAATTTGTCCAGCAATTATTATTTTGCATTGGTCAACTGGTTAAAGACCACACAGATTTGTGTTTAGTTCTTGCAACCAATCTACCAACAAGTCTCTACTCTGCAAGACGGTTTCTGAAAATTGATCGCGACAATTTTCTACAATATGTAGTTTGCCCAAAGTGCACTAAACTGTACCAGATGGATGAGATTGTTGTCAATGATGGACATCGAAATTTTGCGAAAACCTGTAACAATGTGCCCTTTCCTCGAGCAAGGCGACCAAAAACTTGTGGTGCACAGCTGGCCCAAAAGGTTTTGAGAAATGGGAACACCAAATTTTATGCTGTCAAGACTTACTGTTATAAGAGCATCATTGATTCCCTGGAGACTTTACTTAAGCGTCCTGGACTAGAAGAGCAGTGTGAAAAGTGGAAAACAAGAAAAATAGATGATGACAGGTATGCTGATGTTTATGATGGGAAAGTGTGGAAACAGTTTGGTAACTGGAAAGGCAACAAACCTTTTCTTAACCTTCCTCGATCGTTTGGTCTAATGATGAATGTGGACTGGTTTAAACCTTTTAAACATCGAAATGACTTTTCTGTCGGGGTCATTTACATGGTATTGATTAATCTACCAAGAAGTATCCGGTTTAAGAAAGAAAATGTTATCCTGGTTGGCATCATTCCTGCCCTCAAAAATGAGCCAAAATCTCTAAACCACTTTCTTGAGCCTGCTGTTGATGAACTGAATGCATTGTGGAAAGGAGTCAAGGTGAACACCTATAAAAGTCCATCTACCGCAGTAGAAATTCAGGCAGCAGTTTTGTGCTTTGCATCAGATATTCCAGCAGCACGGAAATTGTGTGGATTCCTCGGGCATAATGCAAGGCGCGGCTGCTCTCATTGCAACAATTAATTTCCAGGTGGCTTTGGAGAGCAGAAGAACTATGGTGGTTTCGATGACCGGGATGAATGGCCAAAGAGATCTTCCGAGCAACACCGAAGAGATGCCTACCGAGTGAAGAACTGTCGGTCCGAGAATGCTGCTGAGAAACTCGCAAGTCAGCTAGGAGTCAGATACACTGTTTTGTTTGAACTGCCATATTATACCAGTATTGAGATGTGCGTGATTGACCCGATGCATAACTTGTTTCTTGGAACAGCAAAGAGGGTCTTTTCCAAATGGATTGAGGAGGACATAATCACAAAGGCAGGTTTGGTGAAACTTCAAGAAAGGATAGAGGAAATTTCTTCATTATCAGATATTGGAAGACTTCCTGGAAACATTAAGTCAAATTATGGTGGGTACACTGCTGCTCAATGGAAAAATTTTGTCCTTCTCTTCTCAATGTATGCTCTGAAGGATGTACTCCCTGATCAACATCTGCATTACTGGCAATCATTTGTTTTAGCTTGCCGTCTTCTCTGCAAGCCCTGTATTACAAAAACAGACTTGATGGTTTCAGACTGCAAACTGATGCATTTCCTCAAAGAATATGAGAAGATTCATGGTGAATTAGCTATAACACCAAATATGCACCTTCACCTGCACCTTAAAGAGTGTGTGGAGAACTATGGTAGTATTTATGGATTTTGGCTTTTTAGCTTTGAACGATACAATGGTATTTTGGGCTCTTACCACACAAACAATAAGACTGTAGAAATACAAATCATGCGTAAGTTTATGACTTCTGGAATTCTGGCCAATATGCAATATAATCTCCCAGAAGATTACAGCAATTTTTTTCTCTTCAGTTGCAAAGCACAAATTGACTCCAAAGGGATTTTTGGAGAAACTGTTGTAAACTCGCAGCTTATGATGGCCTCTTCTGGTCCCTTACATGGAAAAGAATCCGTATGGACGGACTTCACATCTATTCGTTTTGAAAGCTCCTACAAACTGGGAAGTCTTGACCAAGGTGAACTGAATACTTTGCGTTCTGTGTACATCACCATGTATCCAACAGTGACGGAAGCATCATTAGCCTTGGCTACCCTTTACAAGAAATACAAGTCCTTGGCAGTGTGTGGCGAAAGGTATGGTTCTACAGCCAGTTCTAGACTTTGTCCCTATGCTCGCATTATTGCATCATGGTGTGGTGATAATGGAGTCATTAACCCTGGAATTATGCGAGCTGGAATTATTCGTTATTTTATGGTTCACAGTGTTGAAATCAAGGGAAAGCAGGCCATCCATACTTTTGCAGTTGTGAACTGGTTAAAGTCCTCAGAACAAGACCTTGGCTTTGGAAATCCTCTCTCTGTTTGGCTTCCAAACAACATTGAGCATGGTGGACCAGCTGTTTTTCTGCCTGTTCAAAGAATTCACTCCAAGTTTTTATTTGTTGATAAGCTTTATTCTGGACAGAGATATTTAATTTGTTCTCCTATTTGTAGGAGAATATTACTTTGAGTTAGTTAGGGGGTATGAGTTTAGGAAAGCAATGGAACCTCCTACAGGGACTTATTTTTTCAAGCCATACACTGTTCATGTAGCTTCTGTTCTCATGTACCACTTGCAGTTGATTTAGTGAGTACTTACGTGTAATAGAAATTTAGTCAGGGCACATGTGGTTTCTTGAAATAGGTTGCTGCTTGTGGGGTTCCATTGTGTTTATTTATTTGTTTGTTTATAAAACTTATTCATATTTGCATAGGTGCAAGTGCATCAATGATTTACATTACCAGTGATGTTTCAACATTCAATCAGTTATTACCCGTGCATTTTGCTGTTTGAACTTGTCCATTAGTGTACATTTTGGCGTGAGAGGTCACAATAATTGTCCAACTATCACAAGCTTTAGATAAGTTGCATTTAGAATATTTTGAAATGTTACGAGAGGTTTTTTCAAAAATACTCCACCGAAACCATGGAGTTATCTACTTAAAGTACATGTACAAGGTCACAATGCTGACTGTTGATTTATTTGCCTGGATGATCAGCTTCTTTATAACATGGGCTTTTGATTTTGCAAACAAACTTACACATTGGTAAAGTTTAAGCTCCTTCCAAATTCTTCTAAATAACAGAAAATTTATCATTTTTACATGAACTGCATTATGTTTGGCAAAATGGCTACCATTTTAATGTTTAAACCAGTCATACCTAATAAACCAGGCATAAACCAGTCATACCTAATGGGTAGACCTAGAAAAGAAAATTGACGAGTTGTGAAGCATTGTTCCAGCTTTTGAAATAAAAGAAATGACGAGTTATACACCAGAGAAAATTAAAAAAAAAAACAGCTAAGCAAATTGTATTGTATGCCTTTACATAGTTGTTGTCAGTTTGCTGAAATAAATTTTTAAAAAAGGTTTATGTTTATGTCATTCATTTTTTTTATGTTAATATCAATGAGAGCCAATCATTTGGGTTCAGTTGACAACCAGTACAATTTTGCCCAACTTAATCAATCAAATGTCCCAACCACATCAAATGGCTCAATTAATAAAATGACCAGTCCAGCTAAAGATAATTTCAACTTCAATGACGTCATGGTCAGATCAAATGAGCCAACTTGATTTAATGACCCAACAACAACATAAAATGGCTCAAATGTGTTAATATTGTTTCCTAACAAAATCCATTGGCCCAACTGGACCTGTAGCTCCAACCTGACCTGACCCTGACCCTGCCTCGTCAAATGAACATGATTCATTTCGAACCAATTATATGGTCAGAGGCCTACAAAACCATTGCAACTCTGCGGTTGAAATGACACTGAAACACGCACCAGCTTGAGCAACGTTAGGTTTGAGTAAAATTTAAGGCGAGCTTTAAAAGAAAAGAAAACCGTTGACAGAAACGGAAATCTAACAACATAAATGTAACGGAAACATGATGCAACGTTTCCGCTCAGGAAACGTGACGGAAACGTGACACATACGGAACAAATTGGTTCTGTGGGTTTCCGCAACACGGAAACGTGACGTAAATTAGTATTTTCATGTTTCCGTCAGGTTTCAGAAATACGGAAACTTGGATTTTCGTCCTGTGTCTGTAGTTGGCATTCTAATGTGTGACCAATAAGTTGAAAGCTACTAAGCAAAACTTTGCTGTGGTACTAGTATGATGTTGTATAATTAAGCTCCAGGTGTTTCTCATTTTTGATTATGCAACTGAGCAGTGCTTTCCTGTGATAACGTTTATTACGCTGTAAAAAGTGGTTATAGCTTTTGAGTCTTCAGTTCAAATTCTAAGCGTCGCCATTCAAACCATCCAAATAAAAACTACCACGCAGTTCTTTCCCGTAGTGCTATACATTATGCTTTAAAGGGTGGTTCTTGTCTTTGAGACTGTGGGTAAAATCCTCACTGCGGATAGCGTGAGCATTTATTGAAAAGTCAACAAGCATTAATTTCCTTCTCTCTAGTACCACATTAAATTAAATGCTTTGTTGTTACAAGAAACAGAAAATATTTTCCTGTGGTTCTTAAAACTGATAGAAATACTTGTTGAAATTTCCAATACAACGTTTCAGACGAGTCTAAGAAGCAGGGAGACATTCGCCAACGGTTCCTCCTTCTATAAGATTTTCTTTTTAATTTTATTAAGTAAGTGTAAGTGTTTCTGATTGTACAGCAGAAATGAAAGTCTTTCCTTGACTTGATAGATACCTCTAATCATAATCCATTAGAACTTCTTGTTTATCGTTAGCAACTTATCTCTTAAAAATGTACGAGCACTCAGAGGCACAGAGAAAGTAAGTAACAAGCTCGCCAGAACTGAAGGCAACTCCTCGGCCAACCTCCCCTCCCCACTCCCTACTTTCCGTCCCTCTGCCCAAAGGGACTGGGGCGAGAACGCCTTTGACAGTAGTAACCAATAAAAACTTGAGCTTAGCCAACTTCAAAATAAGGATATCTGACAAGAAATGTTACCAAACTACAAAACAGAAGATAGTTACCAACAAGAAAGCTCCATAGGTCCATCAGCACAGGCCAACAAGTTTGTCGGACAACAGGCATTTGTAAAAATTTGTGTTTCTCTCCACTACAAAGATTCATATTTAACTTAACCAAGGCAACAGGCATTACCCCTCCTACTCTCACTGTCTCTTAGGGTACTGGCCGAGCTAACCTGGTACGGAGAATCGCTAACACTGCTGCTACTATCCCGGTGGCCATGGTCACGTCCTTTCCCGCCTTCTCGGCGTTGTAAGATGCCGTTGACGGCGACTCTCATGAGCTCATTGCAGCCAGCTAAGGACAACATAAAACTCCAAATACAAAAATCCTATAATTTATTAATAGGGATTGTTTGATGTCCTCAATATAAAAGCCACGACATAGAATTTATTAAAGCCCTAGTTTCGAATTACATTAGATTGCGATTAATAGTACTGTTTTTTTCTCAGATCCTACGCGAGAACGGATATCCACAAATTATGCAAATTAACGATTAAACGAGGAATGACGGGGGAGAGGGAGGAATAAAGAGAATATTCTATTGACTTCTCGTTTCTGAAATACAAAAGATACTGATTGGCTCCTCGTCGTTCTAGCTGTCAAAAAAACTCGTCGCTTCACCGCTTACCAATAAAATGCGTCTTACAAAAACTAATTCTATACTGCTCGCGTCTACGAATTACAATAATATGGTAGAAAATGACATCTCTTCCTTCAGGCTTACCATGCAAATTGCTCCGTAAAATTTTAATGTGAATCATAATGACATGAATTTACCATTACGTTATCGGCGAGATACCCTATCCCGTTGCCTGGGGCAATCGAATGCACTGCAAGTAAAAGGTATTTCCATTTACGTTCCATGGCAGTGACTGTACAGAGATCCTCTCTACTATTGTACGTGTTATCGCCTAAAATGTAAACATTGTGAAAACTCTTATTAAGAACGGGATTTTAATAGAGAAGTGTACGTGTGCTTAATAGGGACGGTGGATCCTTTCAAGTCATGAGTCAGTAAACAAGCTATGCGGAAATAATTGACAACTGAAATACTACTCTGAATGCTTTAAACACGTGTATCCAAAATACAATAGTCTGGATGCCATGCATATCAACCGTTTGCCTACCCTTCCCCTCCCCTGTGCTGCATGGTTGTTTTGTTTTTGGGGGTCCCTCTCTCTGGTAACTAAGGTTTCGTTCGCCTTGCGCGCGCGTCACTTACCTTCTCAGCACAACATTTGAGACCCACGAGTTTTTCCTACGACTCTTTTGCAATAGACAAAGAGTGCGAGCGAGTGAACCAGTATCATTTCGGCGGTGAAACGAGATAGCCGTCGTTATTTTACTACGAGGTTTGGAGAGAACGGCGTGGTGGCAAAAACGAATCCTTGTCTCATCGAAACGTAAGTGATCTCGCCTTTTTGGAATTCAGTGCGTCGCTCACAAAGAGTAAAATAAAGCTCCCTGAGATATCTCTGTTTTTACTACTTCGCTAAAAACTTCAAGTCTTATCTCGTAGTCGAACTCGTACTAGAATCTAATGGTCTCTATTTACTTCTCACTCTGTAGCCTCGTCTTCTTAAAATTTCATAAAGTCAACAAAACTCATATTTTTTTGTTTAGCTTGCGCGCAAGCTCTCTAATAAGGGTCTCACGCGAAATAAGTCTCGGGTGAGACCAAATAGAGAGCTTGCTTGCAGGCTAATTGTTTCCTTGTCGTAATTTGAGCCAGAATTTATGGTGGGTAGGCCAGTGGGGAGAGAGGAGGGGGCTTAATAGAGAGGCACTCGGAATGGATGTAAAACGAGACATTGTGAAAAGAATTTAGAGGTTATTTTTAAGTATTAAAGCGTTCATTTAATTTATTCTTTTCGATCCGCAAAGAATTAAGCAAGTGTAGACAAAGGCCTGGTTCAAACGACATCAACTGTCTCTTCTTCAACAAACCTAAATTAGCATAGGTATTTAGCATTTCATCATTTAATAGTATATAACGTCTTCAAAGTAGTTGAGAGCCTCTGAGGCTGTCCCAGTTTCCCGCTTTCTACATTCTTGGCTTATTTTTAATCCTTTCTTTATCCACTGCAAACTGAAAAGGTAACAAGGTTTATTTTAAGAAAGTGACTTCGTGAAATTCATTTTTTTTCTTCTACCGTAAAAAGCCTTCAATGTTTACTTTCGCAACATGTTCTGCTCGGAAATAAAATAAACAGAAGCAAATGACCCAGTCGCCTGTTGAATAAATACTAAAATAAGGTAGCTTCCTTGAGGCAATTGAAATAAAATGTGGACTTCCGGTGCAAAAGAAAATCGGTTTTAACGTACCTTTTGACTTTTCACGGAATATAAGGCTATCCTGTCTTGAACTTCTCGTCGCTTGATCTCGAAAAATGATCTTTCCTTACGTTGGAGAGTTTACTGACAAAACGTTTTGCCTGGAAGCCCAATATCATTTTGTGCATATTTTAAGACACAATTTTACTTCCAGAAAAAATGGTCCGTGTAAATACTGGGACATGAAAAGACTCTTGGCCAACTGCTGCCTTGGTGATTTACACCGGCCAAGAGAACAACTGATTTGATTTGGAGAGGCAATATTTACTTTTATAATAATGACTGAGATCGGCTTTCCATCAGAATCAAGAAAATAGTTCATGATATTCAGGTACGAAATGGATTGTACAGTGTCTCTCCCCTTAGGTGTACGTTTTTACAAATTCCTTTGTTTTTGTAGTCCAGTGTCATTTTCCAGCTGCCAAACAGTTCAATCGCTATTTTACTTGTGATCCTTAAACAACTGCTTCACTCCGCCAGCCTCGTTCGGATTTCTTACAATCTCTCATTTCATTTTGGCACGTGCATGTAAGCTCGACAAAGCTGTACTGACTCTCGATTGCTTTATCAGTTTTGTGATGCCAATCAGTGAGTCATCTTACCAGCAATCTGAAACGCGTGTTTGTTAATTGTAAATTTCATCGAGTGTCTCGAACACAAGCAGTGAGAACATTAAGCCTGGTTTTTCTGTCGGTTATAATAAAATTAATGTATCGATCATATGGAACAACTGTGTGCCCTCGGTCGCTGAATCACTATGTCGCCATTCCATGTAATCGCTAAAATCTCTAACCGACTCCCGCACGATCACGAATCTCTCAGTGTCTTGGCTTGCAGTAGATCATGGGTGTGATTCTCTTTGGAGAATTCTCATGACAAGACGAATAATATTTCGGCCCTCAGACGAACGTGGAAGATCAAATCTTTCCTAGCCTTAGAAATTCGTACAATATTATTGCGTACAATATGTGCCTAAATTATGTTGTTTAACAACAACAACAACAAAAAAGACGTCGGCTTTCACAGATATGAATGTTAGAGAATTCAATAGGCGAAGGTTGGGTGTGAGGCGTATAATGAGGTAATTAAAAATCACCATACTAATTGTGTTGACCATACAAGACACGCTTTATTGTTAAATACATATAACCACTTCTCATCTTTGCGCTCACAACGAAAAAGCACTTAAGATGTATATTTCGTGTTTGAAGGTGTAACTCGGTTGAGTTTTACAAGATAGGGATGTTTTAATTACACAAGTGAGACATTGTGACGATATGGATTGGCGAATCGCTTGCACTGAAACTAATTGGCGGGAACAGTTTCTCACGAAAACATGGATCACCCCAGTCGATTGATTTCAACTTTTGCCTGTACGCCATTTTGAATCATGGCAAATATGGCGCAAAATGCAAGCTTTGTCTATAAATCCGATCAAAAATATATTCTTTAAAAATTGATTTAAAAGATGTTCAAACCCAGAATGCTTATAAGGTGCTTGGTAAAAGATTCTCTGTTCAAAGCTGAGAATAAGGTTTGGTGGAAAGCTGACATTCGCGGTTTTTGGTTTCCATCGAACATTCGTGTATAAAGTCCACGGTACATCAATTTAGAGAAATATAAAGAAAAGACAAAAATTGATGTTGAGACTCTTTTAGAGCTTAGAGATCTTAAATTTGATCAGCCAAAGCTTTTGGCCAAATTTCTTTAGTTTACGGAGTTTGAATATCCCGGCCAGAAATTGAGTCGCACCGAAATAATTTGCGTCGTATTCCTAAATACATGTTCAACTCCCATGCGAATGGGTCTCGTGGGCTTGTTGATTCGGACAAACTTAACATGAGCGCAGTTCTCAATATTCCAGCATGCAGATTTACTTTATTCCTTAATCAGTTCACTGCCAAAAAGTACACAGGTAAGAAATTGTTATTGTTTTATGTAAACAATTAGAACACTGATTCCTCAAATCACTGACTGTGTTGAGTTTTGCTACATTCAGTTTATTGCATTGTACCAGAACAAAGTTTAACACATGGTAATTCTCGATAACCTCCTCCCTGAACTCCACTTTTGCTAACCAATTTCTGGTTTTACCAGAGAATTTTAGCAGAAATAAGACAAATCAAACGCACTTTACTAATCCTTGATTATTACTAGTTATTTAATGTAAACAATCCAAACACATGATTCCTCAAATCACTGACTGAACTCAACATGAAAAATGCAAACATACGGCTTGATCTGAATGAGCTGTGGAATCGTAAGGTATAATATAATTATATAAATTTTACTAAAATTTTCCAAAATTAGAATATATATTGAATATTACGTACAGTGTACATATACAACTAAACAATTCATTTTGTAAACATTCACAACCTTAGAGTGATTAGCTGTACAAGAACCCACCAAATTGAATTTGATAAATTATAGCGGGTGAATCGTAAGTATATGGACATACGACTGGTAGCAGCGGATCTCTTTTCTTATGTAATGGGAAATACCCTGCAAGCCAGAGGTTTCCTTTCTGCTTCGGAGCCGAAAAGAGAGGCAATCTCTTTCTCGCAGGATGAACTTCATCCTGCGAGAAAGAAACAATAAATTTGAAACTTCAGTACTCCAGGAGTACTGAAGTTTCAAATTTATTGTTTGCTCCGACTCAAAATAACGCATTCAGCTTTACAGTGCATTAACCAAAAACCCCAAAATCAAAAACAAAAAACTTTTCAACAGTCAACAAGAATAATAATGCTTTTTATCGACAGAATTTTCATTCACTTTCAAGTTGTCTCTTGGATAAATAAATGATCCCACACTTAACACCTTGCTTGCCGTGCACTGCTCTAGAAACGAACCATGCAAGAAAAATGAAAATGGCACACTCCGGTTGACATCAAGTTGTCACAGCAACAACCGAATTTTTTTGCTTCGTTTGTCTAATACACAAAACATGTTCGGTGGAATACGTTTTCGTGTTTTTGATTTATTTACCTGATATTTTGGTGCTACGTAATATAACACAGCCTAGACTGCTCGCTTGTTGAGGAGATACTTGCGGTCAGCAACGAAGCGGTGTTCAAACCCTGGTTTTTCTTCGAGTTGAATTCAAAACGTTATTTCGCGGAAATCTAACGATGGGATTTAAGATAATCGCGGCTTTTATTGGCATCACTTTTCTCGTAAGTGATTTGTCTGCGACACAAAACTATTCATATAACGATCTTTCCCTGTGTTAAACGTGCAAAATATCACCAAACTCAAAATGTTAGGAACGAAATTCAAACCGGCAAGCCATGCATGGACCTACGTAACCCGGAAAGGAAGGAAATGACCGTTTTATTTAGCCTATTTTAGGGCTTAATACTCTCGTCTATAGTTTTGCTTAGTAACGCCGAATAACCAAGAAATTTGAAATTACATTATAATTACTCACGCCGTTTACCTTTTTTAACCTACAAAATCGCAGGAATCTCAGGATCTCAGTTATTCGATGGACAAAATCCCGTGACTGATTTATCTACAAGAATATGTTCTTCACTCTTCAACTGTCTAAATTTAAAATCTTTCTTCATCTTCTAGGCACTTGCAGCAGCTGCTGAGCACAGACGGCACAAACGAGTTCTTACACTGGGATGCAAGGTAAAATACTTCACACACTGATGTTTAAGTTTCGAGGTTTTCTTGCCGAGTGAAAGCTCCCAAGTCTATCTATTTTTGTATTTGCAGTCGCTTTTTAAGAAATTTTAGTAAAAAAAAAAAAATAAATAAATAAAAATACGACCGGGATATCAAACTGTCCTGAAACCGGGAAAGATTAAAAATCAGAGCAATTGCAACAACAAAATCCGGTCGACCACGCTGATCCCTGAACTCGCTCCTCACAATGTCAATGTCTGAACTGATCTGTACATTACTGCAGTCGTGGACAATATTGCGATATTTCTCGTGCTACCAAGGTCAACGATTTTAATTCTTTGTTTTTTTTTTTTTTTTTTTTGTTTTGTTTTTTTGTTTTTCTTTTCTCTTTTTTTTTTTTCTAGGGAGATGGTTGTCCTAAATCAACTACAATTGAGCGAAAACTCTTCCGTCCAACCTCCTGCCTTGATTATCTGCTGAGAGGAGCCTCAAAATGTGGCGTCTACAGACTTTACGATAATGGCGGAAACAGTTACCCGGCTTACTGTGATCTCAAGTCCGAGCCTGGCTCTGCCTGGACCCTCATCACCTCCTGGAGTACTCTAAATCGTAAGCTGCCCGCTTTTCACAAGATTCCTTTTAAGTACAACTCTCCAGTGAACGAAAACGCACAGAACTGGAATCTGTACCGCCTGAGTTTGGCACGAATGAAGTCCCTACAGAGTCACTCCACTCACTGGCGAGCAACATGCAGCTACCCGACCCACGGCGTCGATTTCAGAGATTACGTTCGTGGAAGCTTCAAGGACTTCAACATTGTCGATTATATTGGTGGTAACAAATGCAAGAAAGTTGAATACATTAACATCCGCGGACACATCGGGATCCATCAAACGGTACCTTTTTGGCAGACCGCTAATGGCCACTTTCTGCATACTGACAGTACATACGCTACCTGTCAGTTTAGGCCAAAGTCGGGGTCAGTCAGTGGGGAAGACAACTTTGGCCACTATGTATACATCAACCCAAAGTTCCGCTGCACACAGGGAAGCCAATCTACCACCCAGTGGTGGCTGGGAGCTCATCTCTGATGCGTTCACAGATGTACAGCGTGTTAAACGGGGTCGCAGCATTTCACCCCGGACTTGATTTTCAACAAACTGTGATCCGTATAAAAAAACGAAATTATGTAGTCTGACAGTCATACATTAATAAAGATTTTGCTAATCATCTCAGAGCGTCTGAAATGGATCATGTTTAGTGAAACAAAAAACAGTGAAAAAACAAAGGAAAGAAAAAAATATGGATAATGTGAGTGACGAATGAAAACTTGTTTCTACCGGGCAACTGCCAAATGAAAATTATTTTAATCACAGAATTGTGTACTTGTGAAATGTCCCTCATATAGAACTAACCAGTAGCGTGTCTAAGGAAGGACCTACAGTACATTAACTTCTCACTAACATCAACACAACCTTTTTGTGTTCATATTGAAGGACCGAAAGTTTTTTCCGCACACCTCATAAAATTTTCAATACCAGAACGGGTCTCGGTTCGTGTAGGCTTGTTGGCTGAAAGGGCCGCTTGATATTGGAAAGCCGATTTGCGGATTTCGAATTGATTGGGCTTAAAGAACATAAATTATCGTCAAACACGAAATAACAGCCTAACAGAAACCCTCAACAGTCCATGGGTTCAGCTGTAGTCTGTTAGGTTTATCATCGAAGATAATAGAGATTTGGGGCCCTTCTTTGGGTGGAGTTATTTTCGGAGGGGTACTTTGCGATACTTTCATTCTTTCCTTTTTTTCCTTTTCCTCAGTTTTCTCCGATTCCGTCACTTCCTTTAGGACTACCCACTTCCTATATTTGAGAACTATACCCCCCCCCCCCCCATCCCTCCCCACTTTCCCCGCTTTCTAAAGGACTAAGGGACAACAGGAACAACGCATGCGCCTTAGGACAATATTTTGTTCGTCACGTTTACACAGGTTGGTACACTACTAGGGCGCTGTTCAGTGTGTTTCCCATTCCGGTCTTGCTTGCTTCATACCAGTTTAATAAAGGCGATGCAGCGATACATCGGTCAATTTACAAACAGGTTGCTTGTGCTCTTGTGCTTCTGCTTACAAACTGCGTCTTACATGTAAAACAGCCTTTCTTAATGAAGAGAACAAGACTTTTAAATTTGAAAGATATGTTTCGGCAACTCCTGTGCCATCGTCAGCTTACGGATGGAATTACATGTCTTTCAAATTTAAAAGTCTTGTTCTCTTCATTAAGATTGTTAGAAAATTGCTGCTTTTACGTCCTTTTGAAAACAGCCTTTATATTTAACACTTTTTTACTATGAAAATTTTACCGTGTGGAAAAGAGAATCAATCCTGTGTGGGTTCAAATCTAAGGCGGTGTCCTCACTGTTCAGTGGTTTTCAACCATGTAACGCAGCACCGACACCAAAGTTATTGATGCGCTTTGGCCAATCAAAACAGACGCAAACAGCGCATGTAACTGAAGCCACGCGCGGAAAAACGCGCGCGAGCAAGCCACGATAGCTTCACGGTTTGTTTTCGTTATAACTGTTGAAATAGTGGCCGAGTTACTTTACCCAACCATGAAACGTAAGGCGCAACCAAAACAAACAAAGGTTGCTTTCTCAACATCGGTCAATTAACGCATGAATTTCTTGTGCTTCTGCCTGTGTTTATTCATGGTCTTCCTTCTCCCCGACTATGTCCTCGGTTCAGTCTTTTGTGCAAGCCCGGTTGCATTGAACCAGCTTATAATTATGGAACCTAACTCTGTGCCTTCCCTCTCTACTCTTCCGTCTCATGCGCCGGCCAGGTCTCTTTCAGTCGGCCTAGCCTCTGCGTCTTTCACACCCTCAAGAGTCCAAGCGAGTGTTACTTTAGGGTGTTTGTTTGTATTCATCTTTAGCACATGTCCGATTAGCTGCCCCCGCTTCCTTTGTAACTGTTGACCGGTTTCCTAGATCTTTGCTGTCTAATTTTTTCATTTGACACTCTCATTGGCCGACATATCTTCCACCTACATCGGAGACACCTGTAAAAGAAGACGTTTAATTTTTCCCCGTCTTTTTCATTATGGGCCATGTCTCACAGCCATACAAGAGTAGAGCTACTTCGCTGGACTTAAAATTCAAGAGGTAAAAATTTGATCATATATAGTAGCACTTTAATAATCCTAGCTTCTAGTTCTTGTTGAATTGACTTTAACTCCTTTAGTCTACTCTCAACCGGAATAATGCAGCTTGCTCATTTCTCATTCTTGCCGTAATAGTTTCTTCAGCTCCATCAGACAATGTAACTGCTCATACCAAAAAATACAAACCTTTCCACCTCTGCAAGATCTCTCTCATCACCACACGAATAAACGCTATAAAGAAAGGTTTACTATTAAAAAACAGTGATTAATAATGCATATACCGTAGTCTGCAACTGAAGCTTTCAACCAAGAATGCACCAGATTACGTTCTATCTGTGCGTGGCTTGACTATCCTATGGGCCTAATAAACTACGCCATCAACAACTTTGTCAGATAAAGAAAACGAAAAAGCTTGACTGAAGAAAGCGAAGCGATCACAATCGGCCTCCCATGGCTTAACCAGATTATAACCATGTGATTGACTTCCGACTATAAAATGTTGTATTAGCCATATCCTAATGCCCCAAGCTCGCGATCTTTTCGCATTGCAGAAGGGAATCATGATAGAGTGTAAGCTCTCTCACGTGACTGATTGGCCGCCATTTGGAATTAGGTCAAATGTGGCAGAAAGTGCGCTACTTGTATTGGAATCCGATGGCAAATGAAATTATGTTGCGGCCGCATTCTTTTTAAACGAACTTCTTTGTTTTCTAGCACATTTTTTGTTGTCGTTTTCATTATTATTCTGTTAGTTTTTTCTGCATAACTTCGTCTATTGTTCCGTAGTTCATTAGTATAAATTCGCATCTTTGTTTTTTTTATTCATTCTCGTTTTGTGCTTTGGAGAATACAGTTTTAGGTTTTTTTCGCGTGTTCTATATCGCTTCTTTTGTCTGTTTTCAAAGGCCATATAACGTTTGTAAGTATCGCTATAGCTCTTCATTTCTGCTTATTTTGTTATTTCTATGTTCTTGACCATTTTTGTTTGTTCGCCCATTTGCTGTAGTCACTTGTATTTTCTTTGTTCAATTTTCTAGCAACCACATCGATTATGTTATCCGATTGATTATCGCAACGTTTACCGCATCGTTTTCTCTCTGTTATTTAAGGACATTTGGCATTAAAGAACAAAAACAAATAGCGCGTTGTAACAATGGTTTTTAGGCCCCTTCAGATTACTTCGAAAAATTATTTCAGCGAAAGTCAAAGGTTGAGTGTGGGATTCTTATAGCGACTGAGGTCTCAAATAATGGATATTTTAATTTATTACCGACATGAATTAAAATGTTGTCTTTAAGGTTTCCACTGTAGGTATTCTCGGGCAAACAATCCACCAGGTCTGCAGGATCTATCGATTTTTTTCTTTCTCTTGGAGCGCAGCGCTCAAGTGACTGTTTCAAATACGCTACACGCCAACACACGCCACACCGCTGGCTGAAATATTTGCTGCATCCAATTCAAGAAACTGCGCAAAATGCTTCCATGCATATTTTTCGGTTTAGTGACTAAACAATACAACTTTGAACACTGCCTTGGGGAGGTTTACATTGAAATTGACAAGTTTTCTCTAACAGCTTTGTGCACCAATTGTTTCCTTAACTGGTCTAAAATGTTGCGGACAAATCAGTGCCGGCGATCTTCATGCGCATGATCGATCACGCATGAAATCACGTGAAATGCGTTCGCCAAAGTTCTGATGTTTATCCTGGCGCCCTTTACGTTCCTTTAATTAAATCTTAGAGGGAAGCGAAATTATCTCTGAGTTATTTCCCAGAGTAAAAGAGTAAATTTTCAATCCAGGCCGCTTTCAAGCAGTCCACTGGCAGCGAGTCACCGGTCAAGATAAGTTATCGGAAAAACAATAAAGTCGCCCTCCCCCCGGCAGTAATGTTTTCCTACCACGTTTTATTACGTATAGACGTTCCTTTTGTAAACCTAGCATTCAACTTGTAACTTCTGATAACTATTTTACCCTATTGTCTGTTAATATTAGCATTTGAAGCTCTCGAATACGGGTCAATAAACTTCTAATAATTTACAGAAAAAGACAAAGACAAAGATTTGATTATCACAGCATTTAAACGCATAGCTCTTTGTTCCTTTTGTCTTCACGAAACATGTTAAGTTTTCGATTTATTTGCATACTTTGGTATACGTAACATATTTGTCAGTAACACACAGCCTAGCCTGTCCGTTTGTTAAGGAGATCTTTGGTCAGCAACGAAGCTTCCAAATCCTTTTTCCTTCTTTGAGCTAAATTCAAAGCGGTATTTCAAGGAGAGCTTAAGATGGCATTTAAGATAATCGCAGCTTTTATTGGCATCTCTTTTCTCGTAAGCATTTAATTTTATATTAATCGAACGACCTTATTTAGTTCTATATCTGCAAAATTATCACCGAGTTCAACATTTTGCAGTTGGGAAGGAAAGCAAGTTTTCAGCAGGCGAGCGATGCATGGATCTAACCCGTAAAATGCCAGTTATTTAGCCTATGTTTACGTTACTAATAACGATTATAGAGTGCAGAAAACTTGGGCTTATGTTTGTCTATAGTTTTGCTTAGTAAGGTCCTCGCATAACCAAGAAACATAATTTAATTGCTCACGACGTTTACCACTCAGATAACCCAAAAAAATCACAGGAATCTCAGGATCTCAGTTATTCGATGGACAAAATCCCGTGACTGAGTTTATGTACAAGAATATGATCTTCACTATTAAACTATCGAAGTTTGAAATCTTTCTTCATCTTCCAGGCACTTGCAGCAGCTGCTGAGCACAAACGGCACAAACGAGTTGTTACACTGGGATGCAAGGTAAAATACTTCATACACTGGTGTTTAAATTTTGAGTTTTTACTGAAATCTGCCAAGTTAAACGTTTATTCATTTTCTGTTGTTTCGTTCAATCGCTTTTAGAGATATTTTATTAAAAAGATTACAAAATATATGATCGAATGTATAAATAAATTTTTGAATATGTACATTACTGGAGTCCTGGAGATTATTGCGATATAAAATATTTTTCGCCAAAAAAGTCAACGATTTTAATTTTTTTTTTTCGTTTTTTTTCCCTAGGGAGACGATTGTCCTAAATCAACTAAAATTGAGCGAAAACTCTTTCGTCCAACCTCCTGCCTTGATTATCTGCTGAGAGGAGCCTCAAAATGTGGCGTCTACAGACTTTACGATAATGGCGGAAACAGTTACCCGGCTTACTGTGATCTCAAGTCCGAGCCTGGCTCTGCATGGACCCTAGTCATGTCTTGGAGTACTCTAAATCGTAAGCTGCCCGCTTTTCACAAGATTCCTTTCAAGTACAACTCTCCAGTGAACGAGAACGCGCAGAATTGGAATCTGTACCGCCTGAGTTTGACACGAATGAAGTCCCTACAGAGTCACTCCACTCACTGGCGAGCAACATGCAGCTACCCGACCCACGGCGTCGATTTCAGAGATTACATGCGTGGAAACTTCAACGACTTCAACATTGTGGATTACAATGGTAACAACAAATGTAAAAAAGTTGAATACATCAACATTCGCGGACACATCGGGATCCACCAAACGGTACCTTTTTGGCAGACCGCTAACGTCCAGTCTCTGCATACTGACAGTACATATGCTACCTTTCAGTTTAGGCCAAAGTCGGGTTCAGTGAAAGAGGAAGACAATTTTGGCTACTATAACTACATCAACCCAAAGTTCCGCTGCACACAGGGAAGCCAATCTACCACCCAGTGGTGGCTGGGAGCTCATCTCTGATGCGTTCACAGATGTAACAGCGTGTTAAACGGGGTCGCAGCATTTCACCCCGGACTTGATTTAGAACAATCTGTGATCTGTAGATGATAAAGAAACGAAATTATGTAGTCTGACAGTCATACATTAATAAAGATTTTGCTAATCATCTCAGAGCGTCTGAAATGGATCATGTTTAGTGAAACAAAAAACAGTGACAAAACAAAGGAAAGAAAAAAAAAATGGAAAATGCGAGTGACGAATGAAAACTTGTTTCTTGTTTCTACCGGGCAACTGCCAAATGAAACTTATTTTAATCACAGAATTGTGTACTTGTGAAATGTCCCTCATATAGAACTAACCAGTAGCGTGTCTAAGGAAGGACCTACAGTACCCTAACTTCTCACCAACATCAACACAACATTTTTGTGTTCATATTGAAGGACCGAGAGTTGATTGGGCTTGAAGAACAAAAATTATCGTCAAACACGAAATAATAGCCTAACAGAAACTCTCAACAGTCCATGGGTTCAGCTGTAGTCCATTGGGTTTATCATCGAAGATAATAGAGATTTGGGGCCCTCCTTTGGGTGGAGTTATTTTCGGAGGGGTACTTTGCGATACTTTCATTCTTTCCTTTTTTTTCTTTTCCTCAGTTTTCTCCGATTCCGTCACTTCCTTTAGGATTACCCACTCCCTATATTTGAAAACTACACCCCCCCTCCCACCCCACTTTTCCCACTTTCTAAAGGACTAAGGGACAACAGGAACAACGCATGCGCCTTAGGACAATATTTTGTTCGTCACGTTTACACAGGTTGGTACACTACTAGGGCGCTGTTCAGAGTGTTTCCCAAAACGGTCTTGCTTACTTCATACCATTTTAATAAAGGCGATGCAGCGATACATCGGTCAATTTACAACCAGGTTGCTTGTGCTCTTGTGCTTCTGCTTACAACTCCGTCTTACATGTAAAACAGCCTTTATATTTAACACTTTTATACCATGAAAATTTATACCATATGGAAAAGAGAAGCAATCCCGTGTGCTGTCCTTACTGTACAGTGGTTTTCAACCGCGTGTGACGTGGCACCAACACCAAAGTTATCAATGCGCTCTGGCCAATCAAAACAGACACAAACAGCACATGTAACTTCTCCCCGACTGTGTCCTGGGTTCTGTCTTTTGTGCAAGCCCGGCTGCATTGCACCAGCTTATGGAACCTTACTCTGTGCTTTCCCTCTCTAGCCTTCCGTCTCCAGGTCTCTTTTGGTCCGGCTTTTTGCGTCGTTCACACCCTCAAGAGTCCAAGCGAGCGTTACTTTTGGGTGTTTGTTTGTATTCATCTTTAGCACATGTCCAATCAGCTGCCCCCGCTTCTTTTGTACCTGCTGACCGATTTCCTAGATCTTTGCTAGCTGTCTAATTTTTCATTTGCCACTCTCATTGGCCGATATATGTTTGACATACATTATAGGCACCTGCATAATGAAGACGTTTAACTTTCCCCCGTCCTTTTTTTTATTATCCGCCATGTCTCACAGCCATACACAAGAGTAGAGCTACTGCATTGTACTTAATGATCCTAGCTTAGTCTTCTTTTTGTATTGACTTCTTCTTTAAATATATCTCAATCGGAAGAGTGCAGCTTGCTCATTTCTCATCCTTGCCTTAATAGTTTCTTCAGCTCCATCAAACAATGTAATTGCTGTACCAAAAAATACAAACCTTTCCACCTCTGCAAGATCTCTCCCATCACCACACGGATAAACGCTATAAAGAAAGGTTTACTATTAAAAATAATGATCAATAATGCACATGCCCTAGTCTACAACTGAAGCTTTCAACCAATTCAAGAATTGACCAGGTTACGTTCTATCTGTGCGTGGCTTGACTATCCTATGGGCCTAATAAACTACACCATCAACAACTTTCTCCAGAATCCTTTGTCGAAAAAGCTGAACTGAAGAAAGCAAAGCGATCAGAATCGGCCTCCCATTAAAGGATCAACCTTGAGCCAATACAGTTTAAAGGCAAATGTGAGATCTAAGTCACAAGATTGGAGTCACCCTACAACCAGTACCGTCGGCGAAAGACTGGAACGAGATAGAAATCAAGTCTCGAATCGTAAAACAACAGTTGGTGGTATGCTTATTCTCATGTGATCTGCGTGCTGCAGATTATGTAGGCTACACAACCCGACATTTTCATTAATGTATTGTTGAACGCAAGACCTAGGCGATTTATAAGGTTTTTAATCAAACCTATGGGGATATACGTTTCCTGTCAAAAAAAAAATTAATTTAGGGGTCTAACTTTCATCATAAAGAAACTCAATCATAGCTGGAATACGCAAAGTAACAGGAATTTTAGAAGGTGCCTTCACTGTCTCAGAAGACATCTGTCTGTGCCGAGAGTTCCTAGCAGTAAAAGGTTTAAACCTTAGACCCTGTTCTGCTCGGAAATTCCATATACTCATAAAATGAGCGGAAGGAATAGTCATGTTGGTTCAATATAGACTAAAATAAGGTAACTCCTTAAAACGATATCGAAGAGATGAAGTTTCGATTTCATTAAATTCACTACCGACCCACAGGCACAAGCACAAGTAACACCAAGAGTTCATTAAAACACAACAGCGCCAGCTTCACTCTGGCGCTTGCGTCTCACTGACTTGTGCTTGTGTTGAAAAATAAATCGTTGCGCTTTTGCTTTCGTCGCTGTTGAAAACTGGGCTTAACCAGATTATAACCATGTGGTTGACTTCAACTATAAAATGTTGTATTAGCCATATCCTAATTCCCCAAACTCGCGATCTTTTCGCATTGCAGAAGCTCCTTAGAGGGAATCATGATTGAATGTAGGCTCTCTCACCTGACTGATTGGCCGCCATTTTGAATTAGGTCAAACGTGGCACAAAGTACGCTACTTGTATTGGAATCCGATGGCAAATGAGATGATGATGTTGCGGCCGCATTCTTTTCAAACGAACTTCTCTCTTTTCTAGAAATATTTTTTGTGTCACGCTTGTATGTCGTTTTCATTATTATTCTGTTAGTTTTTTCTGCATAACTTCGTCTATTGTTCCGTAGTTCATCAGTATAAATTCGCGCCTTTGCTTTTCTATTCATTCTCGTTTTGCTCTTTGGAGAATACAGTTATAGGTTTTTGCGTTTTCTACATCGCTTCTTTTGTCCGTTTTCAAAGGCCATATAACGTTTTGTAAGTATCATTTTAGCTCTTTATTCCTGCTTATTTTGTCATTTCAATGTTCTTGTCTATTTTATTGTTCCCCCTTTTTTGCTTTAGTAACTTGTATTTTCTTTGTTCAATTTCCTAGCAGCCGCATCGATTATGGTATCCGATTGATTATCGCAACGTTTACCGCATCGTTTTCTTTCTGTTATTAACGGATACTTGGCATTAAAGAACAAAATAAAAATAGTGCGTTGGAGCGAAGGATTCTTGGCCCCTTCAGATTACTTCCAAAAATTATTTCAGCGAAAGTCAAAGGTTGAGTGTGGGATTCTTATAGCGACTGAGGTCTCAAATAATGGATATTTTAATTTATTACCGACGTGAATTAATATTATGTCTTAAAGATTTCCGCTGTAGGTATTCTCGGGTAAACAATCCACCATGTTTGTAGGATCTATTGATTTTTTTTTCTTTCTCTTGGAGTGCAACGCTCTAGTAACTGTTTTAAATACGCTACACGCCAACACACACCACACCGCTAGCTGAAATATTTGCTGCATCCAATTCAAAAAACTGCGCAAGATGCCTCCATGCATATATTTTTCGGTTTAGTGACTAAACAATACAACTTTGAGCACTGCCTTGCGGAAGTTTACATTGAAATTGACAAGTTGTCTCTAACAGCTTTGTGCGCCAATTGTTTTCTTAACTGGTCTAAAATGTTGCGGACAAATCAGTGCCGGCGATCTTCGTACACATGATTGATCACGCATGAAATCACGTGAAATGTTTTCGCCAAAGTTCTGATATTTATCCTGGCGCCCTTAACTTTCCTTGAATTGAATCTTATAGGGTAGCGAAATTATCTCTGAGTTATTTCCCAGTAAATAAATTTGTTTCTTAATGTTTCCAGAAAAGAGTCAATTTTCAATCTAGGCCGCTTTCAAGCAGTCCAGTGGCAGCCAGACACCGGTTAAGATAAGTTATCGGAAAATAATTAAGTCGCCATCTCCGTACCGCAGTGATGTGCTCCTATCACATTTTACATTTAAATAAGTTATCACCTATACACTTTCCTTTTGTAAACCTAGCATTCAACTTGTAACTTCTCAACTATTTTACCCTATTGTCTGTTAATACTAGCGTATGAAGCTCTTGAATACGGGTCAATAAACTTCTAATAATTTACAGAAAAAAGAGAAAGACAAAGATTTGATTGTCACAGCTGATTTTAACCCATAGCTCTTTGTTCCTTTTGTCTTCACGAAACATGTTAAGTTTTCGATTTATTTAGCATACTTTGGTATACGTAGCATATTTGTAACACATAGCCTAGCCTGCTCGCTTGTTGGCGAGATCTTTGGTCAGCAAAGAACCTTCCAAATCCTTTTTTTGTTCTTTGAACTAAATTCAGAACGGTATTTCAAGGAGAGCTAACGATCACATTTAAGGCAATCGCGGCTTTTATTGGCATCTCTTTTCTCGTGAGTGATTAATTTTGTTTGTCACACAAAAGTATTAATGGAACGATCCTTTTTAGTTTTATATCTGCCAAATTATCACCGAGTTCAACATTTTGAAATTGAGCACGAGATTCAAACCGGCGAGCGATGCATGGAACTAAGGCGTAAAGGAAGGAAATGACCGTTTTATTGAGCCTTTTTGAGGAAGTAACGCCGCATGATCAAGAAATAATTATAATTACTCACGCCGTTTACCGTTTTCATACCTACAAAATCGCAGCAATCTCAGGATCTCAGTTATAAGATGGACAAAATCCCGTGACTGAGTTTAACTACAAGAATATGATCTTCCTTATTGTACTGCCCAACATTAAAATCGTTTTTTATCTTCTTCTAGGCACTTGCAGCAGTTGCTGAGCACAGACGGCACAAACGAGTTCTTACACTGGGATGCGAGGTAAACTTCACTGTCTGATGCCGGGTTTATTTATAGCTGAAAAATTATTTCTTTCATGCAATTTCACTCACTTTGACGGGCTGAAGAAATTTTATAAGAAAAAGTCGTGATCGGGAGTTCAAACGATCTTCAAAACGTAAAAGATGGAAATCAGAGCAATTCCAACCGAATTTTTAGCAATAAGAAGTTCAGGTCGACTGGGTTGATTCCTGAATGCCGCGCTCGCGAATATTTCACTCCTCACCGGCAATCCGAAGGTTTAGAATATGTACATTTCTGGTGTCGTGGAGAATGCTGCGATCTTCTTCGTCGGTGCCAGACTAAAGTCGATAATTTTAATTCTTTGTTGCTTTTTCTTTTTCTAGGGAGACGATTGTCCTAAATCAACTAAAACTGTGCGAAAACTCTTCCGTCCAACCTCCTGCCTTGATTATCTGCTGAGAGGATCCTCAAAATGTGGTGTCTACAGGCTTTACGACAATGGCGGAAACAGTTACCCGGCTTACTGTGATCTCAATTCCGAGCCTGGCACTGCCTGGACCCTAATCATGTCCTGGAGTACTCGAAATCGTAAGCTTCCCGCTTTTGACAAGTTTCCTTTCAAGTACAACTCTCCAGTGAACGAGAACGCACAGAACTGGAATCTGTACCGCCTGAGTTTGGCACGAATGAAGTCCCTACAGAGTCACTCCACTCACTGGCGAGCAACATGCAGCTACCCGACCCACGGCATCGATTTCAGAGATTACGTTCGTGGAAGCTTCAAAGACTTCAACGTCATCGATTACCTTGACAACAACAAATGCAAGAAAGTTGAATACATCAACATCCGCGGACACATCGGGATCCACCAAACGGTACCTTTTTGGCAGATTGCTAACAGCTACTTACTGCATACTGACAGTACATACGCTACCTGTCAGTTTAAGCCAAAGGCGGGTTCAGTGAGTGGGGAAGACAACTTTGGCCACTATAGGTACATCAACCCAAAGTTCCGCTGCACACAGGGAAGCCAATCCACCACCCAGTGGTGGCTGGGAGAGTTAGATATTTGGGCATATAGGTGCACTTTTGAAAATATCACTGAATTCATACCTGATTCAACAATGAACTCAAAAAACGTAAATCCTCGGTTTCTCAAAAACCTAAATTTTTATCCTCGGTTTTTCAAAAAACCTAAATCCTCACTTTCATAAATGACACCAAACTGATCCCCAACTCACAAACAATCATCGATTAAATCCAACCAACTCATCAATCGCTGATTTGAATGATGAAGAAAAAAAACCGGTTATAACCGGTTTCGAAAAATTATGTAATCTAATTTATATGAACAACCAATTTGATCACAATGATAAAACATATTTTATTCATCCAACATTTGAAAATTACGGAGCCTCAGTTGATGGTTATATAATCAATCGAAAAAGATTAGAACCTAGAAAAGGATACTTATCTGAAAATGGTTATTATATAATTTCTCCGGGACGTAACAATACATGCCCCGCTCATCGATTCGTCTATGAGGCCGTAAATCAGACACATATTTCTCCTGGATTGCAAATAAATCACATTGATTCCAATCGCCAGAACAATTCAATTGTAAATCTTGAGTTGGTGACAGCTTCCGAAAATATCAAAAAGATGCACAAAGCCAGAAAAGCCTTTTTTAACAGCTCATACTCTGAAGAAGAATTGCAAACAGTCAATAGATTAATGGAATTTCCACCAATGGAAGACAATGATTGCGAATTTACCAGGACAGAAAATAAGTTAATCAATAAGATGTATTACAGAATGTGTCACGATATGGACGACACTGATTTTCCACTTTACAATGATTAATCATCAATGAATACAATGCTAATTTAATCAACATTTTGATTTGACTATGAATGATGTGGTTTTGGAAGACAGTTTTGACATGAATTTGAAAACCAAAGTCACTTAAAGACAAAACGCGTACCTTTAGGGTAACTGAGATGAGTGGAACAAAAAAATTAGACAACGCATATGTGAATTTTCCTGTCGGTGAAAATTCATCAACGCAAATTCTGGCAACAAAGACTTTTATTCATAATGAAAAAACATATCATATTCATCCAATTTACCATAATTATGGATGTTCAAAAGATGGACACATTATTAATCGCAAGAGATTGATTCCAAGAAAAGGAAGATTACATTTAACTGGATATTTACAAACAACTGTTAATTGCGATGGAAAACAAAAGACTTTTACAGCTCAAAGGTTTATCTGGGAATAAATAAATCAACAATTAATCCCAGATGGATATCAAATACATCACATCAATAATGATAAACAAGACAATTCAATTGAAAATTTGGAACTTGTAACTCGACAACAAAATATGATATACAATGGAAATGAATGCAAAGGTAAACAAAAATCAAAAACACAAAATGTTTCAATTAAATGTGAAACATTTTATTATCATCCAGTTTATACGAACTATGGAGCCAACAAATATGGCCAAATATACAATAAAAAAACTAACAGATGTTCAATTGGAAATTTTCAATCAAGTGGTTACATGCTAATTACATTATCACAAATTGGTTTACCATCAAAAAAGTTTTTGGTTCATCGTTTTGTTTATGAATGTATTAAAGGTGATATTCTATCAGGAATGCAAATTAATCACAAAGATTCAAATAAACAAAACAATTGCATTAAAAATCTTGAATTAATGACTCGGACAGAAAATATCAAACATTTTCATGAAGCCAAAAAATATAAAACAAAGATTGAAATTACAACTGATAAGCCCATTGAATCAATTAAATTAGATATCAAAATGAAAGAATCAGATGATGAGTTTACTGAAGATGAGAAACAATTAATTGATAAAAAATATAATGCAATGATGAATAAAATCAATAGAGGTGATTATCCATACAAAAGACAATTGCAAGAACATTTTCCAGGCATGGAATTTTGGTGATTTTTGTAGTTTAGTTTGTTAGCGATCTGTGTATTCAATGTGTTTGTGTATACAGACCGTATGGTCAAACAAATAAATAAGAGAATGCACCCGTCAGATGTGCAACGGATATCTGACATGAATGTTGTTGGCAGTCAACATTCATTAGCAAATCTGTCAAACGCACCCAATAAAAATAATATGACATATATATATAATATGGATAAAAATAATCTATCCAAATTGACCAAAGATCAATTAATAACACTTTTACTCGCTAAACAAAAACCGGTTCCAATGCCGAGAACCAAGAAAGTGAAACCAATACCCTATCCACGAAAATCAGTCAAACAAATGGTAAAAGATTATGAGAATACAATCATCAAGCCGCCAATGCAATTTAGAGATGGACCTCAACCTATGCCGAGAAACAACATAATTCCACCTCCGATTCAATTTGCTGATAAACCCAAAGCTGCACCCAGAGTGAAAAAAGTATCATTTGATAATCAATTAATACCCAAAGCAGCACCAAGGACTAAGAAAATGGCTCCAGTTCCGACACAAAGAACCCAAATCACAGAAGTTGCAAGAGCATTCAAGGGATATACAAAATCTTATGAAGTTGGAATTAAAAATGAAACAGATCCTTTGATTCAAATGAGTTCAACCAGATTAGCTATCGCTCATTTTATGAAACAATTATTAACTCAAATGAAAGGAATTAAATTTATTGAAACTTTGACAATTTATTTTGAACAACAAAAAGGAAACCAAACTGTCTCCAGAATTGGATATTTTAATAGTAAACCAAAAACAATAACTAATGCCAATGATTTTCAAGAATCTTTGGATGTTAATGTTGAACAAATTATGAATGATATTCACAAATGGATTAGTGAAGGTTCAGCTTGGATAATTAAATCAATCAATGGACATTACATTAATATTATCAAATATGAGCCTCTTACTGGAAGTTCTTACATTAAACTTCCAACTGAACTTCAACATCACAAACATGGATTAATCAATCTACAGAATAAAGACAATCAATGCTTTCGATGGTGTCACATCAGATATTTGAATCCACAAATTAAAGATCCACAAAGAATCAAAAAAACTGATAAAGCATTTGTCAAACAATTGAATTATGATAACATTGAATTCCCTGTTTCAGTCAAACAATACAACAAAGTTGAAACACAAAACAATATCAACATCAATGTATTCGGATATGAGAACAAACAAGCTTACCCAATTTATGTTTCAAAAGAAAAGTTTGATGATGTATTAAATTTGCTGTTAATCTCAGATGATGAAAATAAACATTACTGTCTTATCAAAGATTTTAATCGATTTATGCACCACAAAACCAAATCACATCAAAGAAAACATTTTTGTATGCATTGTTTGCAATGTTTTTCATCAGAACGAGTTTTAACCAAGCATCAGGAAGTATGTATTGAAATCAATGGTGAACAATCAATCAAAATGCCTGAAGTTGGCTCAAAAATAAAATTTACAAATTATAATAAACAAATGCAAGCGCCATTCGTGATATACGCAGATTTTGAAGCAATCACTGAGCCAATTCATGGTTGTAATCAATCTAACCAACAATCTTTTACTGAAGCTTATCAAAAACACACTGATTGTGGTTATGGATACAAAGTTGTTTGCTGCTATGATGACAAATATTCCAAACCAATAAAATATTATCGTGGAGAAAAAGCTGTTTACAAATTCATGGAGGCAATGCTTGATGAAGTCAAATACTGCAGACAAACTATTAAATACAAATTCAATAAACCATTAGTTATGTCTCCAGAAGATGAAGACAAATTCCAAAAAGCAACATCTTGTCATATTTGTGGTATAAAATTCAAGAAAACTCCTAGGTCGGGTAATTCCTCCGGAAGGGGGAAACGTGTCAGAGATCATTGTCATATTACTGGTGAATTCCGTGGCTCAGCCCATAATCAATGTAACAGGGATTTTACAATAACTAACAAAATCCCTGTAATATTTCATAATTTGAAAGGATATGATAGTCATTTTATAATGCAAGAAATTGGTAAAATTATTGAGACCAATACTTATGTGGATAGAAAAGGTGAAACCAGACAACACAAAATTAATGTAATCCCAAATAACATGGAGAAATACATGGCCTTCATGTTGGGTTATAATTTAGTATTTATCGACAGTCTTCAGTTTATGAATCAATCATTGGCAAATCTTGTAAAGAATCTACCAGAAGATGCATACAAATATACCAATGAAGTCTTCAAAGGTGAAAAACTGCAATTAATGAAACAAAAAGGTGTTTATCCATATGACTTTATGAACAGCTTCGAAAAGTTCAATGAAACAGAATTACCATCCAAAGATGATTTTTTTCCGTCAAATGAATAATACTAATATCACAGATGAAGAATACAGTCATGCACAAAATGTTTGGAATACATTTCAATTGAAAACCATGGGCGAATACCATGATTTATATCTCAAATCTGATGTATTATTGCTGGCTGATGTATTTGAAAATTTCAGGAAAACATGTTTGGAATACTATAGATTGGATCCTTGTCATTATTTCACATCTCCAGGATTGAGTTGGGATGCAATGTTGAAAATGACTGAAGTCAAACTTGAATTAATCACGGATATTGATATGTATCAATTTGTTGAAAAGGGCATGCGTGGAGGAATCAGTTACATAGCCAATAGATACGGCAAAGCTAACAACAAATACATGCAAAATTGGAATCCAAATGAATCCAGTAAACATATCATGTATTTGGATGCCAACAATCTATATGGATGGGCTATGTCACAACATCTTCCAACTGGGAATTTCAAATGGTTGAATAAACAGCAAATAAAAAACATTAATTGGAAAACGATTCCCAAAGATAATAAGACTGGATATTTATTGGAAGTTGATTTGGAATATCCTCATGAATTACATGACCTGCATAATGATTATCCATGTGGCGCTGAACAAATCAAAGTGACACAAGATATGCTGTCAGATTATTGTCAAAGAATTGCAGAAAAATTTGGAATCAAAAGTGGACAAGTCAATAAGTTGATTCCAACATTGGGAAACAAATCAAAATATGTATTGCATTATCGTAATCTGCAATTATATCGTGAATTGGGTTTGAAATTGAAGAAAATATATCGTGTTCTATCATTTGACCAATCACCATGGTTGAAGACATACATTGATTTCAATACACGACAAAGAACTAATGCAAAGAATGCTTTTGAGAAAGATTTCTTCAAACTGATGAACAATAGTGTCTTTGGTAAAACCATGGAGAATATCAGAAAACGAGAAGACATCAAATTGGTTACCAATGAGAAACAATTATTGAAAATGACTTCCAAACCAACATTCATCAATAGCAAAATATTTAATGAAAACCTTGTTGCAGTCCATAAAATAAAGGAATCGTTGACACTCAACAGACCAGCCTATGTTGGTATGTGTATCCTTGATTTGAGCAAAACATTGATGTACGATTTCCATTACAATTTCATTAAAAAGAAGTATGGTTCAAAAGCTAAGTTACTGTTTACGGATACAGACAGTTTGACATATGAAATTGAAGCCGAAGATGTGTATCAAGATTTTTGGAATAAAAAAGAAATGTTTGATAACTCGGATTATCCATCAAATCATCAATTTTATGACTCCACAAACAAGAAAGTTATTGGAAAATTCAAAGATGAAGCCGCTGGTGTACCCATTACTGAATTTGTGGGATTGAGATCCAAGATGTATTCTTACATCAAAGATAACAACAATGGTGGAAAAACAGCCAAAGGAATCAAAAAGAATGTGATCAAAAATGATATTCAACATTCTGATTACAAAGATGTGTTGTTTAATGAGAAACAATTGCATCATCAAATGAAAACAATCAGAAGTAACCATCATGAACTTGGTAGTTACACCATCAACAAAACATCATTGTCATGTTTTGATGATAAACGATATTTGTATCCTGATGGAATACACTCATTGGCCTATGGTCATTATGCTATCCAATGATAGTATCAACTTGTGATCAAAACATTGCAACAAAAACTTGTGATTTTAATCTTTTTGCCAATTATTTGATTTCGATATTTTTATTTCGAGATTTTTGCTCATATTTTGTGGTAAATATTTGATTTCGAGACTTCGACTCATTTTTTGTGATGAGGTATTTGGTTTGTTGTTTGTCACATATTTGATTTCGAGACTTTGAATCATTCTTTGTGTTTTCCATATTTTCGAAAACATTTTTGTGTAATTATATTATATACTATATTTATACAAAAATGAAATCCATTTTGAAAAAACCAAAAGATGTTTCCAAGCAGGTGGAATCATCTCTGTGCCAATTCCTGCATTGCAAAGATGAATGTGAATTTTGTGGATATCATGATGAATCCAAAGTTGAAACACAACAATCAATGCCTGAATGTTGTGAATCACAAAATTTGAGAAACATGGAATGTCAAATAACGTGTGTTGCTTGTGGACAAGTTGTTGGTGAAGATTACAAAACAGAATACATCAATTTTCATGCTAATTTGTTCAAAATATACAAGAAAACAGTGTATAATAGAAAATACCATTTGTCGCATACATTAGATCAAATTATTTTGAAAAACAAAGTTGAAATCAGTTGTTCAACCAATTTCAAAATTCATAAAATATTCGTTGAAATAAACAAAATACTGCCACAAATCAATGGTAAAAGAAAGAGAATAATCAGTTTGAAATATCTTTTGCATAAAATATTGCAATTTATGAAAATTGATTCTTCCCAAATTGAGTTGACAAAATCCAAAAAAACAATGAAATTATACAATGTTTATTGGGATAAAATTATGGACATTATTGGCCCCCAAATCATGCACATTATTAATCATACATAAGTGAATATCTGATATTTTTTATCATATTTGTCACCCCATTTATCGACAATCGGCGAATTATCCAAAATGAAATCATCATTTTGAGTAAGCTTGTTTGTCAAATCATCTCTATCAAAATGTCCATTTCTCATTATTTCTTTTATTTCATTTAATAAATGTCCGTAAGTTTGAAAAGCATATTGACATTGATAAAGTTTGATTTCAACTTTTTTATGCTTCATATAAGCTTGAATTATGACAGACACCGATGATATTGCCAATAATGAAGCTCCACTGGTTGCAACCGATGATGCAATACCACCAGTTGCAAACACAATGGATGAAATATTACCAGCAAACTCCCATTTTTTTAATCTTTTGTATGCACTTTTGTACAACCACATCTTTTTGTGATATGACATGTAATAAGCTTTCAATTCATCAATTTCTTCTGTTGATAATCGATTTGAAATATGATTGAAATCAATTATTAATTTCTTCTTTTGCATATATTATATGGTTATCTTATTTTTGATGCAATAATAGAGACCAGTTATTTGTCCCAAAAACATGCATTTTTTCATCCAAGGATATGTTTTTTTCTCATTAATGGTGTACATGTATCCTTTGTCATGATGATATTTGTTGTAAAATTGACCATAAGCATCATGCAATATTCCATGTGATCTGATATATGGTTGCCAACCAAATAATTTATGGAGAATAGCTGTTAACCATCCATCTCCAGGTCCAATTAATCCGATTCCATCATGAATTAACTCTTTGTAAACTTCATCAGGTAAACCTGTGTTGTAATATTTTTCATGCAAATATGTAAATATTACGATACTTTTTATCTTGCATTCCTGTCTGGGCAATATTGGAATACTCAATTTACGGTGAAAATCTATCATCGATGTTCGAATGTGTTCTTGCAATTCTGGCAATTCTTTCATTATACAATTTGATTACAATATTTTTATAAAATAAAGTAACGGAGTCCACGACCTAGTGGACATTATTGTCAGGTAATTGTATCCTAATATATTCAACAAAATACTTCATTGTCCAATCAGATGGATGATTGTTGAAGTAGCAATAATAGTTTTCAAATGACACATCAAAGAAGAATTCCAATTGATCAAATGATGATGACACCAAATCGGATTTGGAATGATGATATCTGTCATTTCTCCTGATATATGTGTTTGTCACAATAATCTCTTGCAATGTATTGATTCCTTTAATGTCATCTTTACTCAATAATTTTATCCATGTGTAATTTTTTTTTGGTATTGTACCACTTTTTCTTCCTATTCTCATTGCAACTTGATTGTTGAGAAACGTTACAGCTTCCTGAGCTTGTTGAGCTTCAAACTGAGCCAGAGCTTGTTGTATTTGTGTTTCAACATATGGTTTGATGATGTCCTCATTGTTGTTAATTAATTGTTGGAGTGAAATTGCATGATTTGAATTAACTCCATCTTTTATCACCAAATGTCTGTTTTCTGTATCCAAATGACCATCATCATTCAGATGTATTGGTTCTCTTTATTTGAATCCATCTGGTAAGTTTTCATAATGTACTGTGTATTCTATTTTATCTCCATTTTCATCAAGAATATGGTTTCCATTTTCATCTTCAACGTATGGCATTATATTAATAGTGTTGATAAATAAATTTCAAAAGTTCCTGTGACTTCTCTGTTTATAATTGGAGAAGTAAACCCTGGACGTCTTTTAAAAATCCCCATTTGAATTATCATGGGTTTGATTGTTGTATTTGTAGTTACAAAATTTCTCCCAATTTTCATATTAAATTGTATTAAATGGGAAAATAAAGTTTTACTGTTAGCAATGGCGACAAAAGAAACTTGGTATTGATTTTTTGTATTAATTACAATATTTTTTATTTTAACCGGGCCTAATGTTCCAAAATTGTAACCATGTACATTTTCAAAAACTCCATTTTTTATGTTGCTGTTAACAACACTTGAAGTTTCAATATTTGACAACCAACTTTTATTGTGATATCTTTCAAAAAAATCAGAGTATAATACTTTCTATTCAAAAGTTCCATTAACAGCAGTTCCTGCTCCAATATTATCCAATATTGACATAGAATCAATACTGACAAATTTCCTTGATTTGGGCATATTAAACGTATTACTTCCACTTATTATGTTTCCAATTCTGTCATATGTGTCAGTGTTTGATGTTTGTCCTTGCAGTTTCCCCCTAATCAATATTTGTGCATTTGAAACTTGAATATTGCTTACCAAAACAACTGAATACAAATTGAAATAAATATTTCCTGAGACAGGAATACTGAAATTGTGAAAAACACCACTGGCAATAGTTCCAGTGTATTTCGTTTTGAATAAGTTGGTAAAATAACCCAAATTCATTGCTTCAGAATCAAATATCGGATTTATTAAACCAGAAATAATCTTATTATTCATATCCAAATTGACTTGCATCTGCATATCTCCATTTTTATATTCAAGCATGACATTGTCCAAGCCATCATACACTCCTGGATAAACGCTATCTTACCAATCTTTTACCCCATAAACAACCAGATGACATTGTACTGGAGTCGCTGTAGCTGTTCCATGCATCGTCAAATAGATGTAATTTGGAGTTTGTTTGCTGTTGTTATTGAATTGAACCAATAGCTTGCTATAAGCAGTGAAATCACGCTGTACAGCTTTGTGGATGTATGCTTCAGAAGCTGTACATGATAATTGAATATTAGTCATTTCTGGTGGGTAGAATTCAAACACAATTGTGTATGTTCCAATAGCAAGAGTATAAATATTGAAACCTATCCTTGATCTGTAATCATTACTTCCACTGTCTTTAATCAATGTGATATCATAAGCTTTTTTATTCTGATGTGGGGATTGATTGAAAGCAGCTATTCCATTCACTGTGATATTATATTCTGAACTGCTTTCATCGGTATCTGTAAGATATTTGAATTCATTTGTTTTATGGCTGCTGACAAGATGACTTTGCTCCAATTTGTCATCAAAATATTTTTTGGTAGTAGCATCATTATCATCAGTTGGTTGAGCCATATATTTGATTTGTTTATTATTCATATCAAGGTTTCCAGTCATTGCAACACTTCCATCTTTTTTCAAATATACATTCAAATCACTTCCAACAGATGGTATTTTACTGATTTCATTATCCACATATGCTTTAGTGGAAGCATCATTGGGATCGGAAGGATTTCCAAGAATCATTATTTTATGACCTCTCATATCTAAATCACCACCAATAGCATTGGGTGTTAACCTGTTGAGAAAGTTATGATCAACGTAGTGTTTATTAACAGCATCGTTATCATCAGTTGGTTGAGCCATATCTTTGATTTTATGATTGTCCATATCGAGGTCACTATTGGAGACTTTTTGCAAATATTTTGTATCACAGAAACCTAAATTAACGACATCATATGTATTTTGTATATTGGCTCCAACATTAGTAATTTGTTGATTACCCATATCCAGATTTCCAGTCATTTCAACAGTGCCATCTTTTTTCAAATATGTAGATAAATCAGGTGATGGTATTTTTTTAATCTCATCATCGACATATTTTTTATTCGCCGCTTGATCGTTATTATCGGGTTTTAAAACACTAATATCAAAAAATGTTTTCCGTCCAGTAATATGTTGTTCTGTTGATGTAACCATTATTTCGCTTTTAGCTCGTCCACCATGGCCATCAAAGTTTTTCAAATCTGGTATATTAAGATGAATGTTTTCATAAGACTGATGCTCAGTCAATAATCGAACATCATTGGAGCTGCCAGCACCGTCTGGCGTGTCTTGTAGATAAATACTATTGGTATGAACACTTCCACTGTTGCTGTAAATTACTGCTTTATTAGCTCGCACATCACCAGGAGCATTATCCAACAATTGTATTTGGCTCTTTGTGACAACATCATTGGGATCAGCTCCTTGTTTAACATTAACAAGTTTTTTGTTTTGTATATCATAATTTCCATTTGGGGTTAATTTAAACCCTATTCCTTGAGGCCCAGCGGCTCCTTGAAGAGGAACCGTTGTGAAAGAAGACGATGAACTATGTTCGTTGAATATTCCCATTTATATCATTTGGTTATATTGTTCCATAAAAATTCCTGTTAATTCTCTTCATGGGCTTATCAACATATAGAAATGAAAATGGCTCTTTGGTTGCTTTAATGTATTTATCCTTTTCGACACCCAACTCACGGGATATCAGACCTCTTTCATTGCTGCTAGGAAAGTCATAGACACAGAAATGAGAGCAATTGAGTCGAATATCTTTTGGTGTTTTGTAGAACGATTGGCTCAGATAAATAACAGAGCAGTTTTTGTGTCTGCCACGAATGAAATAATTAATCAATGGTTTCTGGTTTTTTTCACAAATAAAGTCATCAAATATGACTATCTTCTGGGCATCATCATCCTTCAATTCCTCTACTGGAATTATATCATCATTACTACAAACAAGGACATTATACCCGACACTATTTGATATATCAGTCAATGTTTGTAGCATATCCTTGTATTTTTGTTGCTCCAAATTTTTGGCATATAAATGTATTCTATCATAATACAAAAGTGGTTTCATCAGCATATGGTACAATAAATTTGTCTTTCCAGATCCTGAATTACCACATATTAACATCCGAAACGTGTCACTTGGCATGTAACCATACAATCTTTTGAAATTAGTGTTTTTATCATGTCTGTCATAATTTGGGATTTCCATGTATATCAATACATTATATAAGTTAAAAAAGTTAATATAAGTTAATAATATAATGGATTTACAGAGATTAAAACAATTATCTGAAGCCAAGATTAAGGCTGGAACAATAACCAAACAAGTTAGAGATACATTGAAGGAGTACAAGCATGATAAACAAGATTTACAACAAGGTTTATCAGAAACTTTCAAACCAATTATTAAAGCTCAAGAGGAAACAAAACAAACAATTGATGAAAAACAAGACAAACTGATTGAACAATTGGAGAAAAACCAAAAAGCGTTGACTTCAGGTTTGGAAGACATTGCTATGTTAACTTATCAACCTGAAACAAAACCACAACCACAATCACCAGAAGCAAAGCTACCAATTGGCTATCAACCAGCAATGTCAAATTTGGATGCTGGTTTTGATGTTGATGAGATACAAAAATTGATGCAATACGATCTTGCACCTCCGAGTTCTTTTCTCCAAGCTTCTATGCAAGGAGATATTGACATCAAGGATTACGATGCTAATATTGGCAAAATGTTGAAAAAACTTGGAATAAAGAAGGGTCCTTTATCCAAGGGCCAAGGAAAGACCAAGAATAAAGACAAAATTGATAAAATAGATGAAGATATAAAATTATTGCAAAAATACAGAGGGCGCATTAAAATAATCCCAGAAGGAATGAAAACCATCAAAAAAGGTTCTGGTTATACTCAACCAAAGAGAAATGCATACAAAATATCATCTTCTGGGAAATATGGTGGACTGATGATTGATATTCCAAAATTAATGGGACAACTCAGACTTGTGGCAACAAAAGATAAACGCAAAGTTATGGACAAAAAGGTTGATTTCGATACAATCGATTTATTGACCAAGAGATTTAATTCAAAGAAGAAATACAGCGATATTGCCAAAATGGTATTCGATGAATTGAACCAACTCAGTGAGATTCCAATCCATAAATCCAGCAAAAAATTCAAGAAATTGGGCTCTGGTGTTGTTTATTTCAATGATGCTAATGATTTGATTGACAGAATGGAATTGCTCGGTGGATCCATTTTGGCTGGCAATAATGGAGTCAAAGAGGAATTTTCACAAATAGCCCATAAATTGAATCAACTTGGCTTAATAAACAACAAACAACTCATTGATTTATTGCAACAATATATAATCAAATAATATATGCACCGCTAGGACGCGGATTATTCTTGCATAATATATAATCAAATAATATATGCAAGAAAGAGCGATACATATTTCATCTGTTAACCGACAAAAAAATAGGTCGAAGTCGGCCTGAAGACTTTATTATCAAATTTGATCCACCATTGAAGCTTGACACAACAATGAGACATGAGCTAGCTGTTGATCGAGTTTCAATGACATATTCATGGCATAATGTCAATGCAGGATACAACAATAATACAATAAAATACAGCCCAGATAATGGTACAAAATGGAAAACAATCACATTTGTTGATGGAATGTATTCATATGATGATCTTGATGATTATATCACTCAATCAATAATTCAAAATGGAGATAAACCATCTTCCAGCAAGGGCATCAATCTATATTTTGTGCTTTCATCATATAGAGTTGTCATTGAGCTAGACAACCAATGGAAGCTTGATATTAGAAACTCTAATTTTGGAGCGCTTATTGGATTTGAACCAAAGTTAATTAACCAAACTGAACATGGGACAAAATTGCCAAATATTACCAATGATATTGACGTTTTGAACATTAATTGTGATACAATAACTGATAGCCTCAGTGATGGACGATTCACAAATACGCTGATAATGATACCCACTGACAATTTAACAAGGAGTTATCCCTTTACTTTTGAGCCAAAAAGAGCATTATTCAGCCCAGTTTCCAAATCAATTATTTCAGAAATGGGGATAACAGTGACTGACGCTTTGGGTCGGCCAATTGACTTGAATGGCATTGACTGGTTCATGAGCTTGATTCTCAGGTCTAGTTTAATATAATATATCAATATATGGTACGACAAAGTGAATTTAAGCCACGTTTTGACCCAGAATTGGGTCGTTATGCGATGAAACATATCCATGGTGAAGGAATTATGGATGTTTTCAGATCAGTTGGATCAAAACTTTTCGGGAAAACAGCAAAAGAATTAGCTAAGAAAGGAGCCAAAACTGCAGCTGAAAAAGCAGTCACCAAAACTGGTGAGTTTGTTGGTAATAAAGCAGGTGATAAAATAATTCAATTATTGAGCAAAAAACAACCTTCCAAAACAAAATCAGTGACAATGAGCCAACCAAAAATGGAGCAGCCACTGACTGATTTTCAAATAGCTGAGAGAGTAAATCAGATGATATCCGGTGGAAAACTCAAAAGAAGGAGAAAATGAAAATAATGTAACATATCTGTATAAATGAAATCATTCAGAAATCCAAAATACATTGAGAGATATGAAGATGTCTTCTTCCAATTGGAGACACCATTGAATACTGGTAATCCAGGGAATAATAGGTCACAAAAGAAAGATGGTTATCGTTTTGTTGTTGATAACACAGGAGAAGTTACTCCATTTGATTGGTATAATGCAAGAATATCGGTTGGTTTTAAAGTCCAAACAATGCAAAATGCAAATATAGCAGCTGAAGACCATAATGGTATTGTAAATGGTTCACACAGTCTTATACATGATTTTGATGTAAGATTGAATGGTAAAATGATATATGATTGTAATGATGCAAATCATTGTGTAAATATCAAGAATCTATTGGAATATAGTCCAGGATATGCTCAATCGACAGCAACAAATGAGTTTTTCTATCTGGATACAAACCGACACGCTGAAGAACGATCGGCTGAAGATAACTACAATAAAGGATTTGCTGCAAGAAAAGCACTTTTGGGTCTATCAGTGGTTGTCAATACAGAAATACCATTGAATCGATACTCATTCTTTGAAGCATTGATGGATGAGTTATTACCATCAACAAGATTGGAATTAAATTTGCAGATTGAATCTGATACTATTCTAATATGGCAAGCTGGGGCTGATTGTCGTGTAATTATTACCAGAATGGAGCTTATTGTGCCACAAATCACTTTCAATTCAGAGGGGCAATCACTGTATATGAGTCAGTTTTTGAAGCCACATAAATGGGTTTATTTGCGTGAAAATGTGGAAAGAAGCAACTCATCAACACAAAGAAGTGGTAATTTTCAGATAACAAGTGGTATTTCAAAGCCAAGACATGTGTTTGTTTTCATTATCAATGATGCAAATCTTGCTGCACAAACAGTAAATCCATTTTTGTATAATACATTTAGTGTATCAACAGATCCCAGAACATTGCTAAATTGTCATTTATCTGTGGCTAATGGCAATGAATATCCTGATGTACATTACACTCCAGAGGCTGATTTGACTCGAGTTTACAGAGATGTCCTCAAATATGTGCATGCAAATAATGAATACAGTCAGGGGACTTTATTGAATGTCAACAATTTCAAAACACTATTCCCATTCTTGTATTTCGATTTAACAAAACAAAAAATGGATATCAAAGATGGTACCACAAAGCTGACATTCCACTATGAATTATCTGGTACAACTGCAACTGCATATTCAGTTTATGCATTGACATTGTATGAGCAAGATGCTGAGTTGATTCAAAAAGATGGTAAAATATTGTTTCGATAAATGGAATAAATTTTTAATGTAACGTTAGTTATATAAAAGATATGACAACTTATCATTCACACGGAGTAACACTATCAATTGGGCAAAAAGATAAACTAGCAAAAGCATTAAAAAACAATTCAGCAATAACAATAAGATTATCAAATTCTGAATTAACTGGACCGGATCAGCTGATGTTAACCAATACACAAATAAATAGGCTGAAAAAGGCAATGCAAAACAAAACTGGAGCAGATATTAAAATAAGCAAAACACAGATACGAAAAGCTGTACAACAAGGAGGCAGTCTTTGGTCATCATTATTCAAAATTGGCACAAAATTACTACCAATGGCAGCAAAAGCAGTTGGACCATTAGCTACTGGAGCACTTTCTGGGCTTGCAAATGTGGGAGTCAATAAAATATTTGGTAGAGGACAAGTTGGTGGTTTCCTCATTCCTCAAAATAAAATTGATCAATTAATAAAATACAAAGATTGGCTCACTGAAGCACAAAAGAAGCAAATTGTCAATGCAATACATACTGGTGGACAGATTGTAATTAAACCAACTAAGGCACAATCAGGAGGTTTTTTGGGTACTTTACTGGCTTCAATTGGCATTCCAATGGTTTTAAATGCATTAATGGGTAAAGGCTTGCAGGTGGATAGAAGTAGATCCAGAAGATCGGTCCCAGTTTTTGTTCCAAACACAACCAAAAAAGATGGTGGTTTGGTCCTACCAGTTAATTATAGGCCGCCTCCATTTTTCGGTACATGGGATCAATATGGTAAAGGTAAAAAAAAAACCAAAAAAGGAAAATGTCTGTTGTTAGGCAAAAACAGTCCATTCAAGGGGATTCCATTAATCGGAGACATTCTGTGAAATTCATAAATAAACCACTCAGTAACTTTGAACTCATTGATTGGGTTAAAAAACTCAAAATAAAACACTTCAGAGGCATTTACAGCAGAGATAATTTACCAAACAGCATAAAAAAAGATGAAGTTGGTATCATTAACCTGGATTCACAGATTGGACCAGGTACACATTGGGTTGCGTATCGAAACGGAGACAAATATGTAGAATATTTTGATAGTTTTGGGTTAATTATGCCAAAAGAAATTATGCAATTCATGTCAACAAGTGGCAAACGATTAATGTATTCAGGTGATGAAATCCAGGAAAGAGATTCAGTATTATGTGGCTATTGGTGTTTGTATTATTTATTTGAGAGACAAAAGGGTACAAGTATATTGAAAACAATCCACAATGCACATTTTGACATGAACAATCAAAGTGTCAATCATAATTTTATAATCCAATATTTTAAAAAATTATCTAATTAATTTGTATAATGGTTGATATAAGATATTGTGAAGAGTGTGATGAATACACAGAATTTTCAGGAAAATTATGTTTATGGTGTACATTGGTAACAGATTCTGAGTCAGAGGATTATGAGTCTGACTCTGATGATAATTAATCTAATATAGTGATATAAAATGGTCAAATCATATTGTGTTAAACAAAAGAAAGAAACTGAATGTATTGAGCCTGCAGGTTACAAGCAAGCCAAAAATGGTCGGCTCATGTTCTTCTGTACATGTGCTGAATGTGGGATAACTAAAACCAAATTTGTTAAAAAACAGGGAAACTAAATAGCCCCTCCGAAGGGGGGGGCATAATGGATACTTTAGCATCAACTGGTGCTGATATGTTAATTCAACATGCATTACCATGGATGGGAAAGAAAGCAGTTGAAATGGGTCGATATTATGGGTCTGAAGCACTTAGAAACCCTAAATTGCAGAAGAAAGCTATTGATTATGCTATCTCTAAAGCAACACCTTTTGTTCAAAAGACTGGATCAGAGATGTTTGATAAATTATCAACCAAAGTAAGGCCAAAAAGAAGGTACAAAACTGACCGAAAAGAACTTGATGGTGGTAATTTGAATACAATTTTGGAACAACTCGGTACACCAGGCAAGGTTGCGTCAAAGTCGATGGATGTTGTTGGAACATTAATTCCATCAACAAATGAAGTCTTTGATAGATACAAATCTGGAGATATTGCCAAAAGTGCTTTTAGCACAGATACTGGCATATTATCGAGTCAATTTTGGTCTGGCAAGGCTGGGAAAAAGACATTAGAAAAATACAAAGATTATCCTTGTGAAAGCATGGTCAAGATTGGAAGCAAATATCACAACACACCGAAATGCTCAAGTTATGATTCAATTGGTTGGCATCCACCAAATTGGAATGAGTATGAAAAGGGAATCAAAGGACGACCCAAAAGCGGTGGTTCAATTGATATACACAAAATGATTGGTAAGCTCCCAAAACCCAAATCTGGTTGGGTCATTCCAGGGCACAAATACACTGGTCCATACAATGATTTGGAAAATCAAGTCAAATATAACCCCAAAACAGGGCAAATATTGGAAATATACGATAAACCAACAGGCAAAACAGATGCAATAGCCATGCAACATGATGTTGATTATTCAGTCTGCAAAGATGACAAAAAATGTAAATTAAAAGCTGACAAAAAGATGGTAAAGTCATTGGATGCTGTTCCATATTCCGAACGACAATGGGGACATTGGTTGGCAAGAAATGCAATCAATACAAAATCAAAATTGGGACTTGGGGTTCCAAAAAACGTCAAAAGCCGTCGGGTAAAGAGGAAAACTGGCAAGAAGAATTAGCTAATGAGCTGCATAAACCCATAAGACGTAACTTTACTCGGCGGCGTGTTATTGTAAATAATATTGATGAAATATGGGCTGCTGATCTTGTTGAAATGCAACAATTCAGTAAATGGAATAAAGGTAATAGGTATCTTCTCATGACTATAGATGTTTTTAGTAAATACGGTTGGATTGTCCCATTAAAAGATAAAAAAGGTGAGACTATAACTAAAGCATTTCAAAGCATATTCAAAGAGGGTCGAAAACCAAAGTATCTGTGGACTGATAAAGGCTCAGAGTTCTACAACAAACATTTCAAAGACTTGCTCAATAAACATAACATTACACTGTATTCGACTGAAAATGAAGAGAAGTCATCAGTTGTTGAGCGCTGGAATCGAACGATTAAAAATAAAATGTGGAAACGATTCACTGCTTAAGGCAATACAATGTATCTGGATATTTTGCCTAAAATATTGAAGCAGTATAATAACACTAAACACAGTTCAATAAAAATGACACCGACAGAAGCATCTAAGAAAAAGAATGAAGGGACTGTTTACTTCAATCTATTTGGCAATTTAACACAATCGTCATCCCAAGCAAAATTTAAAGTTGGTGAAAAGGTTAGAATATCAAAGTATAAAAGAAAGCTGTTTGATCGAGGTTATACAGAAAACTGGTCAGAAGAGGTCTTCATTATCGATAAAATACAATACACGAATCCAATCACTTATAAACTGAAAGATCTCAATAATGAAGAGATTAAAGGGAGTTTTTATGAACCAGAATTATTGAAAGCCAAACAGGAGATATTCAGAATCGATAAAGTTATCAGGAGAGATTACAAGAAGAAACAAGCTTTAGTAAAGTGGAAAGGATACAATGATGCCTTTAATTCTTGGATCCCAATCAAGGATTTAGTTACTGTGCAAAACTAAATAAGCTCATTTCACAGCCTCACGAATATTCGATAGCGAGTCGATCCAATAAAAAAATCTATTGTTGTGTGCAAGATAAATGATATTCTTACCTCAAAAAGCGTCTACAAACATCAGAACGATGAAAGTGGAGAAATAAATGTCCAATAAATCCCAAAACATGAATGATAAACATGAAAACACAAGCTCTTCGCAAAATGGCAACAAAATGGCCGACACGTGTATTAACAAACTAGTGTCCAGTCCGCTTTGGGTTGTGTCATCGTGAACATGCATGAAAGCGCATGCGTGTTAATCCAAATCAAGCAATATTACGCAATATACAGAAAAATAGCACCACAAGTGTAAAAATTTCAGAATTGAGTGTAATATATAGGTAATCGGGCCATTGTTATATTAGTTCACAAACTCTGGTGAAGCTTTAGGGTGGTGTCAGTTGGCCCCTGACTGAAACCTGTTTGACGGCTTGTGCAGATGGTGAATTACTGAGTAGTGTGGGATGTCTTCCAGTAGACGGTACCTCCAGGGTGAGCCCGCTCAGGCCCTACTGGTTTACAGCGGGGTGCTCAGAGTTCGTCCCAGGACTCAACCTCAGTCCCAGAGGTAAACTGGGAAGGGACAGCCGTCTTGTCAGCGGCGGGAAAAAGACCTGGCTGGGGCCAGGCAAGTAAACAGCCAACCGAGCACCCCAACGTCTAGGGTTTT
>NW_028145430.1:6857500-7000000 GCF_977016875.1 Pavona decussata | reverse complement strand
TAAGGAGATCGAAGAAAATGGTAAAATACCTTTTCTAGACTGCTTAGTTACCCGTAACAACAACGACAACAAACTAAGTACTACGGTTTACAGGAAACCAACACATACTGACAGACTACTGGACCAGTCATCCTACAACCCTACTTCTCACAAAGCAACGACTATACAGACCTTAACAAGGCGAGCACAACTGGTTTGTGACTCACCTGACAGACTCGCAGACGAAAACAACTACTTAGACAACGTTTTCAACAAGAACAACTACAACAAGGACTTTGTTAGACGTAACACTTACAAGAACACTGAACCTAACGTCACAAACAACGACGCGACTCCCGTAACTACTGTAACTATACCCTACGTAAGGGGCACTTCTGAGACTATCGCACGGATTCTACAACCCTACAATACCCGTGTAGCTCACAAACCTATAACCACTTTACGACAACAACTGACGAAAGTAAAGGACAAAGACGAACCTAACCGCAGACAGGGAGCAGTTTACAAGATCAAATGCTGCGACTGCCAGGCCACTTATATAGGTGAGACCGGCAGAAATTTAAAGTGCCCATTTCGGAATTTTTTTATTTTCTTATCTGAATCTAAACATCACCCTAACAACTTCAGTGAAAAAATTTTTCGATTTGCATAAAACGCGAATTTTTTGTGAATTTTATAAGACGTTCAAATTTGCCGCCATTTTGGCCCACCATTCGCATTAGTCTCCTGTCGGTTTAGCAAGAGCTGTGACGTAGATTCAGGAACACGTGACTTTAGCCTTTCTCTGGATCTCACTGAAAACAAGTCGCGGTATTTTAGCACGTTTCTCGAAAATGCAGGAAAGATGTGTTGCAGCGAGATGTGGAAACATCAAAGACGAAGCGAATGGAATAAGCATGCACAGGATTCCTTTCTTTGGCACCACATGCCCGCAAAGACTGAGGAGGTGAAAGACATGGATCGATTTTATGCTGGAACGGAGGAAGATGTGGACCTGCGCCTGGAAAGACCTCGTCCTTGTGCTCGATGCACTTCAATGACGAGGATTTCACAAGGCTGATGAATTCAGGTTTAAACTTAAAACGTGAACTGAAGTAAGATGACATCGGCGTTTGTGTTTATCCTTCAAGACATGCTAAGCGAAAGGAAAACGAAGACCAAGAGCCACCTTCGAAGAGGAGCAGGGAAAAGCGAATGGTAAGCCGCTTTCGATACTGAATATTCACACCCTTTTGTGACATTCTAAGCGTTGTGACCTTCTGAGGTTTATAGTTTGACCTCACTGTTAACTCAGTCGCAAGTTTTATAAAATATGGCGTAATTGTTTTGGTATATATTCTCATAGATCGTGAGATCCGCGAAGTTTCGTTGAGACCGAGCTCTCAAAAAATACTAGCACAAATGCTACCACTGATGTAAATAGATCGATGCGAGAACAGTCGCCCTCCGCGAACAGAGAAAACATTGTAAACCACGATGTAGATAAGGTAGATAAACTGCAGCAAGAATTCAACGAGCTCAAACAAATATTGTACACACATGTGTTGCAGAATTCTGCAAACAATAAAAATGTTGAAAAGTATAACAGCGTTATTATGAAAGGTGTTTATCTCTGAAAACCTAACCACCACAACGGGGGTTCAAATTAGAAAAAGGGCACAAAATAAATAACAAGCGCAAAGAGCGCAGAAAAAAATTGGCTAAGAAACGGATTGAGACACAAAGAGAAAAGCACGAGAAAATATGATTCATAAAGAATTTGTCAAACCAACAACTTAGCGACAGCCTGTTAGCGTTTAATATTTCTAAAGGGCTCAAATTTGTCCCGACACCGGTGACAGACGTGAATATATATTTACATCAGACGCCAACTCTTGTTAGACTTCGAACATTTCGCAAGACGTTTGCGCCTAAAAGATACAATGGATTTCGTAAACTTTATAGGAAAGACCAAGGTCTCTCAAGATGCTATATAGATATCAATGGATGCAACAAGCTTGTATACAAATATACCACAGGAGGAGGGAATTACAACAGTATGCAAAGCATACGAGGCATTCCACAGCAATAAACCTCCTATACTGTCACACTACCTCAAAGAAATACTTAAACTTATTCTTCACGAAAATTCATTCCAATTTGTTAGAAACTGTTATTTTCAGACCCATGGAACTGCAACGTGTACAAAAATGGCCGTTGCGTTTGCAAACATATGGCCGATATTGAAACAAAAGTGATAAGTCAAAGCAAAACAAAACCAATAGAATGGTACCGTTTTATTGATGACATTTTCTCACTGTGGGACAGTGACAAAAAGGAAATTAACCTGTTCATTGAACAAGCTAACAACTTCCATCCTACAATTAAATTTACGGCCGAAATTTCAGAGAACGAGACAAGCTATTATTATCACAGTTCAACGCGTGTCCTTCCTGTAGTTCCGCGAGAACAATGTCGCTAGTCAGCGCTTCCCAATTGCCTTCGCGTTCCTTGCAGCAGTAGCACTCGCTGATATTTGCTAGCAGATCACGGCTACAGTCACCACAAGTACATCTACATGGAAAATAATTCGTTCGAATGTATGTGAGTACTTGGCCATAGTTTTGACAGATGATAATGAAGAGCGCGTACTCAAAATGCAAGGTGAGAACTTTACCATCCACTAACACGCACTCTATTCTCCAAGCGTTTCGTTAAATCTTCCTCGAGTCGTCGCTTCTCCTCTTGTTCCTTGCGATATCTTTTTAGCGATTCTTCGTCTGCTATCGGCTCGTCCGCGTACGGTTCGAGTGTATCATCATCTTCACACGTATTACTTGTTTCGTGGACGCCATCTATCGCCTCGACTTCGACGCTTTCAAATTCGTCGTAGCTGCTTTCTTCAGCGGTTTGCTCACTTTCCGTGTCAGATAAGTTTTCTCCCATGGGATATACTTATTTCGAGCTAATTTTTTCTTTCCTACCAGTGAATCTGACGATTTTCTTTCTGCCGCGAATGTACTTTACTGAAGGTCAAGTGAGTGCATAGACTCGAGAGTTCCTGAATGTACGTCACAGACTATGTCACGTGGCCCTATTGTGAGCCCGTCGGCATTCTCATCAGCGGGGCGGGTGGACCGCAATAAAATAGGATTTTGAAGATTTGTAAAATTCATAAAAAATTCGTGTTTCATGCAAATCGAAAAATTTTTTCGCGGAAGTTCTTCGCGTGATGTAAAGATTTAGATGAGAAAATAAAAAAAATTCCGTTATGGGCACTTTAAACGTACGACTGACTGAACACAAACGAGCAACTAGAAATGGTGATATCAACAATCACATTGCTGAGCACCATTTACAAACGAGCCACAGAATCGACTGGGACTCTGCCAAGTACATTACCTACTGTACAAATTACTATCAACGACTCACTCTGGAAAGCTGGTTTACTAACTTAGAACAAACGCCACTCAACCGTTGCCTACAACTACCTGCACCATACAAACGACTTATTGACAACAACAACGAAACAAACAAACAATACACATTTTACTAACAATAGACCCACGGACTTTTTGACTAACAAAAGACGGATCGAAACGCACCAATCACTTTTTACAGTCTTTACAGCCAATATCATCACGGCTTACTGACAAACGACCAATAACATCTAGACTTCGTTGACCAATCAGGTTAACAACCAGAGACGTATATACCACCTACTGACGTTCCACAATTCACTTGACTCTGAAGATGACTTCCGCTCAGGTTGTCGAAACGTCAGTCAAAGTCACCACAAACAGTCCTTCTCAGGACTTCACTCACCCGGGTGATCATAATTTACGTACTTATGACAATACTCTCGAATACAAAAATCGTGTGATTTATAAATAGGAATTGTTTGACGTCCTCAATATAAAAGCCACGACATAGATCTTATTACAGCCCTAGTTTCGAATTACGTTAGATTGCGATTAATAGTACTGTTTTTGCTCAGATCCTACGCGAGAACGGACATCTACAAATTACACAAATGAACGATTAAACGAGGAAGGACGGGGGAGAAAGAGGAAGAAAGAGAATATTTCATTGACTTCCCGTTTCTGACATACAAAACATACTGATTGGTTCCTCGTCGTTCAAACTGTCAAAAATATTGTCGCTTCGCCGCTTACAAATACAATGCGATTTACAAAAACTAATTCTAGTAAAATAATTCTATACTGCTCGCGTCTACGAATTCCAATAATATGGTAGAAAATGACTTCTCTTCCTTCAGGTTAACCATGCAAATTGCGCCGTAAAATTTTAATGTGAAGCATAATGACATGAATTTATCATTACGCTATCTAGTCTTCTTTACGGAGAGATACGCTATCCCGTTGCCTGGGGCAATCGAATGCACTGCAAGCAAAAAGTATTTTCATTTGCGTTCCATGGCTGTGACTGTGCAAAGTTCCTTTCCACTATTGTACGTGTTATCAACTAAAATATAAACACTGTGAAAACTCTTATCAAGAACGGGGTTTTATTAGAGAAGTGTGTGTGCTTACTGCGCCTGTGAAGCGAAAATTGTCTTTAGGTAGTTATAAAATTTACCCTTTCAAACACGGGATTTCAAAGTTTGAGATTGCTGGGGTGAAAATTGCCGATTTTGTGAGCGCTCAAAGTTGGGCTATTTTGCTTCAAAAATGGTATTCGAAAATGCCAGGTGACAATAACTCCTGACGTCACGTTGGTGCCAAGAATTGCAATTCATCATGGCGGAAGAGAAGAAAGATAAGCGACAGCGAGGGCGATATTGCGTTGCTGGCGTCCGTAAAAAAGAGAGTTGCCAGAATCGATCGTTCACAGCATCGCTAGACAAGCTTTTCTCTTTCTACCATCCTTTTCGGCGGCAAGAACGGAATGAAAGTAAACAAACTTTTGGCACCAATTACCAACGTGACGTCACAACTTGGAATTCAGCATAAAACTCGACCCAGTCCTCTGACCATTTTTGAAAGCAAAATAGCCCAACTTTGAGCGTTTGTAAAATCTACAAGTTTCACCCCAGTACTCTAAAACTTCGGAATCGTACATGTTAAAGTACAAATTTTATAACTACACAAAAGCAATTTTCGCTTCATAGGCACTTTAATAGAGACGGTTGATCCTTTCAAGTCATGAGTCAGTGCAGTAAACAAGCTATGCTAAAATAATTGACAACTGAAATACTACTCTGAATGCTTTAACCAAGTGTATCAAAAATACAATAGTCTGGATGCGCATGCGTATCAACCGTTTGCCTACCCTTCCCCTTCCCTGTGCTGTAGTTTCGTTTTGGTTTGGGGGTCCCTTCCCCGGAAGCTAAGGTTCGTTCGCCTCGCGCGGGCGCTTTCTTGGAAAGGAAAGTTAGGAACCGACTAGACTGCTAAGGAGACTATTAAACAATACAGGTGTCTCGTCACTTACCGTCTGAGCACAACATTTGAGACCTACGACTTTTTCCCAATGGACAAAGAGCGCGATCGAGTGAACCAGTGTCATTTTGGCGCGAAAATGAGTCGTTATTTTACTACAAGTTTTTGACAGAACGACGTGGTGGCAAAAACGAATCCTTGTCTCCTCGGAACGTAAGTGATCTCGTCTTTTTGGAATTTACTTCGTCGCTCACAAAGAGTAAAATGAAGCTCCCCGGGATATCTCTGTTGATACTACTTCGCTAAAAACTTCAAGTCTTATCTCGTAGTCGAACTCATACTAGAATCTAATGGTCTCTATTTATTTCTCACGCTGAAGCCTCGTCTTCTTAAAATTTCAAACTGAAAATCATTTGAAGATGAAAATGATTTGCCTGCGAGTAAGCTCCCTAATAAGGGTCTCACGCGAAATAAGTCTCGGGTGAGACCAAATAGAGAGCTTGCTTGGCAGGTTATGTGTTTCCTTACATTTGAACCTGAATTATATGGTGGGGAGGCCCGCGGGGGAAGGGGAGGAGGCTTAATAGATATTTTACCTGTAACTGAACCGATTTGAAGGCAATCGGAAAGGATGTTAAACGTGACATTGTCTAAAGAATTAAGAAGTTATTCTTAAATATTACTCATTCGTTTGGGTAATTATTTTCGATCCGCAAAGAATTAAGCAAGTGTAGACGAAGGCCTTGTTCAAACGACATCAACTGCCTCTTCTTCAACAAACCTAAATTAGCATAGGTATTTAGCATTTATAATCATTTAATAGTGTTTAACGTCTGGAAAGTAGTTAAGAGCCTCTAAGGTTGCCGCAATTTCCCGTTTTTTTACATTCTTGGTTTGTTTTTAATCCTTTCTTTATCCACTGCAAACTGAAAGGTAATCAGAGCTTTATTTTAAGAAAGTGACTTCGTGAAATTCATTTTTGTCTTCTACAGACAAATGCTTCAATGTTTACTTTCGAAACATGTTCAGCTCGGAAATAAAATAAACAGAAGCAACTGACCCAGTCGCCTGTTGAATAAATACTAAGATAAGGTAGCTCCCTTAAGACAATTGAAATGAAATGTAGACTTCCGGTGCGAAAGAAAATCGGTTTTAACGAACCTTTTGACATTTCACGGAATATAAGGCTATCCTGTCTTGAACTTCTCGTCGCTTGATCTCGAAAAATGATCTTTTCTCACTTTCCGGAGTTTACTGACAGAACTTTTTGCCCGGAAGTTTAATATCATTTTGTGCATATTTTAAGACACAATTTTACTTCCGCAAAAAATGCTCCGTGTAAATAGTGGGACACGAAAAGACTCTAAGGCCAACTGCTGCCTTGGTGATTTACACCGGCCAAGAGAACAACTGATTTGATTTGGAGAAGCAATGTTTACTTTTATAATAATGACTGAGATCGGCTTTCCATCAGAATCAAATAGTTCATGATGTTCAGGTATGAAATGGATTGTACAGCGTCTCTCCCCTTAGTTGTACTGTTTTTACAAATTCCTTTGTTTTTGTAGTCCAGTGTCATTTTCCAGCTGCCAAACAGTTCAGTCTCTATTTTACTTGTGATCCTTAAACAACTGCTTCACTCCGCCAGCCTCGTTCGGATTTCTTACAATGACGCATTTCATTTTGGCAGGTGCATGTAAGCTCGAAAAAGCTGTACTGACTTTCGATTGCTTTATCAGTTTTGTGATGCCAATCAGTGAGTCATCTTAGAAGGAGCAACCTTAAAGGCGCGCTTGTAAATTGGAAATTTCATCGAGTGTCTGGAACATAAGCCTGGTTTTTCTGTCGGTTATAATAAAAATAAGCTATCGATCATCATGATCGAACAACTGTGTGCCCTTGATCGCTGAAGAAAAGTCACTGTGACGCCATTCCATGTAATCGCTAAAATCTCTAACCGACTCCCTGACCCACTTTACCACGAGTCTCACGGTAACTTGGTATGCGGAAGGTCATGAATGTGATTCTCTTTAGAGAATTCTCATGACAACATGAATAATATTTCGGCCCTCAGACCAATGTGGAAGATCAAATCTTTCGTACCCCTAGAAATTCCGTACAACGATGTTGCGTACAACATGTGCCTAAATTATGCTGTTCCACAGCAACAAAAAAGACGTCGCCTTTCACAGACATGAATGTTTGAGAATTGAATAGACGAAGGTTGAGTGCGAGGCGTATCATAATGAGGTAATTAAAAATCGCCATACTAATTGTGCTGACCATACAAGACACGCTTTATTGTTAAATACATATAACCATTTCTCATCTTTGCGCTCACAAAAAAGTATTTTAGATGCATATTTCATGTTTGAAGGTGTAACTCGGCTGAGTTTTACAAGATAGGGATATTTTGGTTAAACAAGTGAGACGTTGTGACAATATGGTTTCGCGAATCGCTTGCACTGAAACTAAATGGCGGGAACAGTTTCTCACGAAAACATGACATGCAAACAGTCGATTGAATTCGACAACCAAACGTTTTATCAGTCCGGCATCCAGCTGTATCATAATGCCACAGACTTGCCTACCAATCCTAAAAAGAGCTTGTTGCTTGGTCAGCGATCATTTCGCATTGCAAATGCACCTGAGAGGAGGAGAGGGAAATCTTTTTTGCCTGTACGCCATTTTGAATGCTGCCAAATATGGCGCTAAATGCAGGTTTTGTATATAAATCCGATGAAAAATAATTTCTGTAAAAATGATCTCAAATATGTTCAAACTCAGAATACTTATAAGGTGCTTGGTAAAAGATTCTCTGATCAAAGCTGAGAAATAAAGGATTGGTGCATGGAAAGCTGACATTCGCGTTTTTTTGGTACCATCGGGCATTCTTCTATAAAGTCAACGCTACATCAATTTAGAGAAATATAAGGAAAACACAAAAATTGCTGTTGAGACTCTTTTACAGGCCTAGAGATCTCAAATTTGATCGGCCAAAGTTTTTGGCCAAATTTCTTTAGTTTACGGAGTTTGAATATCCCGGCCAGAAATTGATTCGCACCGAAATAATTTGCGTCGAATTCCTAAGTAAATGTTCAACTCCCATGCGAATAGGTCTCGTGGGCTTGTTGATTCGGACAAACTTAACACAAGCGCAGTTCTAAATAAACCAGCATGCAGACTTACTTTATTCCTTAATTTCACTGCCAGAAAGTCCCCAGGTAACAAATTGTTATGTTTTAAGTAAACAATTAGCACACTGATTCCTCGAATCACTGACTCTGTTGAGTTTTGCTACATTCATTCAGTTTATTGCATTGTACCAGAACAAAGTTTCATACATGGTAATTCTCGATAACTTCCTTCCTGAAATCCACTTTTGCTAACGAATTTCTGGTTTTAGCAGAGAATTTTAGCAGAGAAAAGGCAAATCAAACGCACTTTACTAATCCTTGGTTATTACTAGTTATAAAATGTAAGCAATCCAAACACTGATTCCTCAAATCACTGACTGAACTCAACATGAAAAATGCAAAAATTAGGCTTGATCTGAATGAGGTGTAGAATCGTAAGGTGTGATATATAAAAATGTTACTAACATTTTCCAAAATTAGAATATATATATATTGAATATTACGTACAGTGTACATATACAACTAGGCAATTCATTCTGTAAACATTCACAACCTTAGAGTGACTAGCTGTACGAAAACCCACCAAATTGACTTTGACAATTTAGAGCGGGTGAATCGTAAGTATATGGATATACGACTTGTAGCAGCGTATATCATTTCTTATGTAATGGGAACTATCCTGCAAGCCATAGGTTTTCTTTTCTGCTTCGGAGTAGAAAAGGGAGACAATCTCTTTCTCGCAGGATGAGGGAGGACTGAAGCTTCAAATTTATTGTTTGCTCCTACTCAAAATAATGCATTCAGCTTTACAGCGCATTTACCAAAAACCTCAAAAGTAACAGGGAAAAAACATTTCAACAGTCAACAAGAATAATAATGCTTTTTATCGAAAGAATCTTCATTCAGTTTCAAGTTGTCTCTTGGATAAATGAATGATCCCAGACTTAACACCTTGCTTGCCGTGCACTGCTCTAGAAACGAACCAAGAAAAATAAAAAATGGCAAACATGTTGACATCATTGTCACGGCAACAGTTATTTTTGCTTCGTTTGTCTAATACACAAAACATGTTGAATGGAATACGTTTTCGTGTTTTTGATTTATTTACCTGATATTTTGGTGCTACGTAATATAACTCACAGCCTAGACTGCTCGCTTGTTGAGGAGATACTTGCGGTCAGCAACGAAGCGCCGGTTTCCAAATCCTGTTTTTTCTTGGAGCTAAATTCAAAACCGACGTCAGTATTTCGAGGAAAACTAACGATGGCATTTAAGATAATCGCGGCTTTTATTGGCATCACTTTTCTCGTAAGTGTTTTGTCTGCGACACAAAACTATTCATCTGACGATCTTTTCCAGCGTTAAGCGTGAAAAATTATCACCAAGCTCAAAATGTTAGGAACAAAACCCAAACCGGCAAGCGATGCACGGACCTAACCCTGAAAGGAAGGAAATGACCGTTTTATTTAGCCTATTTTAGGGCTTAATACGCTTGTCTATAGTTTTGCTTAGTAACACCGCATGACCAAGAAATATCACTGATAATTATATTATAATTACTCACGCCGTTTACCGTTTTAGCCTACAAAATCACAGGAATCTCAGGATCTCAGTTATTCGATGGAGAAAATCGCGTGACTGATTCAACTACAAGAATATGATCTTCATTCTTCAACTGCCTAAGTTTAAAATCTTTCTTCATCTTCTAGGCACTTGCAGCAGCTGCTGAGCACAGACGGCACAAACGAGTTCTTACACTGGGATGCAAGGTAAAGTACTGAAAATACTTAATTCACACACTGATGTTTAAGTTTTGAATTTTTCTTCCCGAGGGAAAGCTCAAAAGTTTATCTATTTTTATAATTGCAGATAAATATGATCGGGATTTCAAACTACATCACTTGCAACTGGGAAAGATTAAACTCAGAGCAATTGCAACCTTTTCTTTCCTTTTTTTTTTTTTTTTTTTTTCTTTTGCAATAAGACATTCCGGCCGACCACGTTGATCCCTGAACTCGCTCCACGCGGACAATATTGCGATATTTGCCAATTTTAATTATTTGATAGTGTTGCTTTTTCCTTTTTCTAGGGAGACGATTGTCCTAAATCAACTAAAATCCAGCAAAAACTCTTCCGTCCAACCTCCTGCCTTGATTATCTGCTGAGAGGAGCCCCAAAATGTGGCGTCTACAGACTTTACGATAATGGCGGAAACAGTTACCCGGCTTACTGTGATCTCAAGCCCGAGCCTGGCACTGCCTGGACCCTAGTCATGTCCTGGAGTACTGAAAGTCGTAAGCTTCCGGCTTTTCAGAAGATTCCTTTCAAGTACAACTCTCCAGTGAACGAGAACGCACAGAACTGGAATCTGTACCGCCTCAGTTTGGCACGAATGAAGTCCCTACAGAGTCACTCCACTCACTGGCGAGCAACATGCAGCTACCCGACCCACGGCGTCGATTTCAGAGATTATGTTCGTGGAACCTTCAAGGACTTCAACATTGTGGATGACCTTGCCGTGAACAACAAATGCAAAAAAGTTGAATACATCAACATCCGCGGACACATTGGGATCCACCAAACGGTAGCTTTTTGGCAGATCGCTAACACCTACTCCCTGCATATTGACAGTGCATACACGGGCTCCTGTCAGTTTAAACCAAAGTCGGGCTCGGTGTCAAGTGAAGACAACTTTGGCTACTATCACACAGCAAACCCAAAGTTCCGCTGCACACAGGACGGCCAATCTACTACCCAGTGGTTGTTGGGAGCTCATCTCTAATCTGGTCAGAGAAGCTACAGCATGGCAGTCAACAGGTGGCAGCATTTCACCCCGGACTTGATTTAGAACAATCTGTGATCCGTAGATGATAAAGATACGAAAATATGTAGTCTTTCACGAATACATTAATAAAGATTTTGTTAATCATCGCAAGCCGTGTGAAATGGAACCAAAAAGAGTGATAAAACAAAGAAAAGAAAAAAAATGGAAAATGCGAGTGACGAATGAAAACTCGTTTCTACCGGGCAACAGCCGAATGAAAATTATTTTTATCGCAGAATTGTGTACTTGTGAAATGTCCCTCATATAGAACTGACCAGTAGCGTGTCTAAGGAAGGACCAACAGCGCCCTAACTTCTCACTAACATTAACACAACCTTCTTATGTTCAAATTTAAGGACCAAAGGTTGTTTCCGCAACCATCGTAAAATTCCCAATATAAGCGCTGGTCGTTAACAAGACTCTTGTTCATCATTTGGCTTGTTGGCGGGGCGCTTGATATTGGAGAGCATTTTGCGGCTTGACAATGAGAAGAACTTAAATAAGCGTGAAACATGAAGCTAACAGCCTAAATAGCAATCTAAAATAGTCCATTGTCTCAGTTCTGGTCTGTTGGGTTTATCATCGAAGATAATAGAGATTTGGGGCCCTTCTTAAGGTGGGATTATTTTCGGAGGGGTTTACATTCAGAGTTTTGGGGAACTTTCCATTCTTTCCGTATCCTTTTTTTTTTTTTCTTAGTTTTCTCCGATTCCCCCACTTCTATTTGAATTACTCAATCCCCCCCCCCTCAAACGGCTCCCCCCCCCCGTGATTTCTAAAGGACTGAGGAAGAACAGGAACAACACATGCGTCATAGGACAATGTTGTTCTCCCCCAGGTTTACAAGTTGGTACTACCATTGCAGTGTTGCTTACTTCACACCAGTTTAGACGGGCGATGTAACGACGCATGGGTCAATCTACAACCAGGATGCTTGTGTTTCTGCTTGCAACTGCTTCATACGTCTAAAACGATCTTTATATTTGACAGTTATACCATGAAAATTAATATCCTGTGGACAAGAGGAATAGTCGTGTGTGGATTCAAATCTAATGCGGTGTCCTCATTGTTCAGTGGTTTTCAACAGTGTGACGCAGCACCAAAACAAACGTTATCGATCTGCTCTGGCTAATCACAACAGACGCAAACAGCACATGTAACTATAAAGCTGCGCGCGGGAAAACGCAACCTCAATATCTTCACGTTTGGTTTTACTTACTGAACTGCTTGAAACATCGACCAAGTTACTTTAGCCAATCACAAAACGTAGCAAGGCAAAACAAAATTACTTTCGACACCAACTGAGGTTGGAAATCACTTTCAAAAAAATTTAAAGCCTTGAAACAGTTTGATGCTGTAACAATCTCTTTTGTTATAAATAATTATCACCGCTGCCACTGCACTTAAAAATTGCCTCCAGAAATAGAAGATACGTCACCACACGTATACTGATCAACAGAAACGTGTGCCGAGCTTTCTTCATGAACACTGTTATCAACTGACGGTAGCATAAGTTGGATTTTAGTTGGCTGTTGAGGTTCAATTTCTTCCTTATCAAGGTCAGCAGCCCCATTACTTTCTCCCTTAAAGCCTAATCCATCTTGTTTTAAGTCGCACTTTAAGCCGGTTTGTTGTACTATAAAGCAACTTGGAATATTAATACTCCTCTCCACTATCCTGGATGGGATGCTAGTCCATTGCAGGGTTATCCCCAGCATTATGTCGCCGGTACCCATTTATAGACCTGGGTGAAGACAGACAATGTGGGGTAAAGTAACAACACGACAATTCAGAGAACAGCGACCAAGATAAAAAGTACTACTGAATAGCTTTCAGTTGAGAAGTCTAACCACAGACTCAACTTGTTTGTTTATTTTTTTTTCTTTGTTGACTCCGAGAATGAAAGGGATAATCAGTTACTTTCGAAAATTTTCAAGAACAAAATTCAGTGAACGTCTTTGAATATCCAATGTAATACTAAGAGATTTGCCGGGATGATTATTCTTAAGCAATTCTGATAAATAAACTAGCGCCGAAAGTATCACTAACCTACTTCACCAGGTTCCTTTGATTCAGTCTTTCCCTGAACTCCATTAGGCATGCGCAGATGCTCTGTCTCCTTCGCTGGCGCTGTTATCCGCTGACGGCCTGTAATTCTGAATGCAGTTCAACAGAACAGCCATTGGATCTCGAGGCCTCACTTCACCTGGCTCTCTCTCACTGACATTAGCGATAGAATCCTGAAAAGCCACAATTTACTGGTAAAACGTATTTTAATTTTAATCTGCCTTCGCTGTCTCAGAAGACATGTGTCTGTGCCGAGAGTTCCTAGCAGTAAAAAGTTTAAGCCTTGACCCTTTTCTGCTCGGAAATTCCGTTTACTCATAAAATGACCGGAAGGAATAGTCATGTTGGTTAAATCTAGACTAAAATAAGGTAACTCCTTAAAACGATATCGAAGAGATGAAGTTTGTTTCATTAAATTCACTACCGACCGACAGGCACAAGCACAATTAACACCAAGAGTTCATTAAAACACAACAGCGCCAGCTTCACTCTGACGCTTGTGTCTCATGACTCGTGCTTGTGCTGAAAAATAAATCGTTGCGCTTTCGCTTGCGTCGCTGTTGAAAACTAGGCTTAACCAGTTTATAACCATGTGATTGACTTTAACTATAAAATGTTGTATTAGCCATATCCTAATTCCCAAACTCGCCTAGCTGTCCGACTAAATTGCTCGTGGGCTTGGTAAGCGATCTTTTCGCATTGCAGAAGCTTCTTAGAGGGAATCATGATTGAATGCAAGCTCCCTCACGTGACTGATTGGCCGCCATTTTGAATTAGGTCAAACGTGGGACAAAGTACGCTACTTGTATTGGAATCCGATGGCAAATGAAATGATGATGTTGCGGCCGCATTCTTTTTAAACGAACTCCTCTGTTTTCTAGGAACATTATTTGTGTCATGCTTGTATTTCGTTTTCATTATTATTCTGTTAGTTTTTTCTGCATAACTTCGTCTATTGTTCCGTAGTTTATCAGTATAAATTCGCGCCTTTGTTGTTTTATTCATTCTCGTTTTGCTCTTTGGAGAATACAGTTATAGGTTTTTGCGTTTTCTACATCGCTTCTTTTGTCCGTTTTCAAAGGCCATATAAAGTTTCGGTTTGTAAGTATTCCTTTAGCTCTTTATTTCTGCTTATTTTGTTATTTCAATGTTCTTGTCGATTTTATTCTTCGTCGTTTTGCTGTAGTAACTTGTATTTTCTTTGTTCAATTTTCTAGCAGCCGCATCGATTATGGTATCCGATTGATTTTCGCAACGTTTACCGGATCGTTTTCTTTCTGTTATTAACGGATATTTGGCATTAAAGAAAAAAAAATAGCGTGTTGGAGCAAAGGATTCTTGGCAACACACAACACACCGCTGGCTGAAATATTTGCTGCATCCAATTCAAGAAACGGCGCAAAATGCTTCCGTGCATATATTTTTCGGTTTAGTGACTAAACAATACAACTTTGAACACTGCCTTGGGGAAGTTTACATTGAAATTGACAAGTTGTCTCTAATAGCTTTGTGCACCAATTGTTTCCCAAACTAGTCTAAAACGTTGCGGACAAATCAGTGCCGGCGATCTTCATTCACGCATGAAATCACGTGAAGTCACCGTAAAAGGTTACTTTGCACGTCACCAAAGTTCTGATGTTTATCCTGGCGCCTTTTACTTTCCTTAAATTAAATCTTAAAGGAAAGCGAAATTATCTCCGTGTTCTTTCCCAGTAAATAAATTTGTTTCTTAATGTTTGGCCACTTTCAAGCAGTCAGGACTGGCAGCGAGACACCGGTCAAGATAAGTTATCGCAAAATAATTAAGTCGCATTCCCCCCCTCCCCCCCTCCCCCCTGCAGTGATGTTTTCCTACCACTCATTTAATTAAGTTATTACCTATAGACTTTCCTTTTTGTAAATCTAGCATTCAACTTGTAGCCTCTGAACTATTTTACCCTATTGTCTGTTAATATTAGCGTATGAAGTTCTTGAATACGGGTCAATAAACTTCTAATGATTTACAGAAAAAGAGAAAGACAAAGATTTGATTGTCACAGCATTTTAACCCATAGCTTTTTGTTTCTTTTGTCTTCACGAAACAGGTTAAGTTTTCGATTTATTTAGCATACTTTGGTATACGTATCATATTTGTAACACACAGCCTAGCCTGCTCGCTTGTTGACGAGATCTTTGGTCAGCAAAGAACCTTCCAAATCCTTTTTTCCTTCTTTGATCTAAATTCAAAACGGTATTTCAAGGAGAGCTAACGATGACATTTAAGGCAATCGCGGCTTTTATTGGCATCTCTTTTCTCGTGAGTGATTTGTTTGTGACACAAAACTATTAGTGGAACGATCTTCTTTTACTGTTATGTCTGCCAAATTATCACCGAGCTCAACATTTTGAAATTGAGCACGAGATTCAAACCGGCGAGCGATACATGGAACTAAGCCGTAAAGGAAGGAAATGACCGTTTTGTTTAGCCTATTTGAGGTAGTAACGCCTCATGATCAAGAAATAATTATAATTACTCACGCCGTTTGCCGTTTTCATACCTTCAAAATCACAGGAATCTCAAGATCTCAGTTATACGATGGACAAAATCCAGTGACTGAGTTTAACTACAAGAATATGATCTTCACTATTGGAACTGTCCAAGATTAAAGTCGTTTTTTATCTTCTTCCAGGCACTTGCTGCAGTTGCTAAGCACAGACGGCACAAACGAGTTCTTACACTGCGATGCGAGGTAAACTTCACTGTCTGATGTTTATTTAAAGCTGAAAAGTTTATTTCCGTTCTTTCGAGCAATTTCACTCGCTTTGAAAGAAATTTTAAAAGAAAAAGTCGTGATCAGGAGTTCAAACCATCTTCAAAACGTAAAAGATGGAAATCAGAGCAATTCCAACCAAATTTTTAGCAATAAGAAGTTCTGGTCGACTGGGTTCATTCCTGAAATCCACGTCACGCTCGCGAATATTGCGCTCCTCACCGGCAATCCGAAGGTTTGGAATATGTACATTTCTGGTGTCGTGGAGAATGTTGTAATATTTTTCATGCTCAAAAAAGGTCAACAATTTAGATTCTTTGTTCCTTTTTCCTTTTCTAGGGAGATGATCGTCCTCAATCAACTAAAGTTAAGCGAAAACTCTTCCGTCCAACCTCCTGCCTTGATTATCTGCTGAGAGGAGCCTCAAAATGTGGCGTCTACAGACTTTACGATAATGGCGGAAACAGTTACCCGGCTTACTGTGATCTCAAGTCCGAGCCTGGCACTGCCTGGACCCTAGTCATGTCCTGGAGTACTCTAAATCGTAAGCTGCCCGCTTTTCGGAAGACCCCTTTCAAGTACAACTCTCCAGTGAACGAGAACGCACAGAACTGGAATCTGTACCGCCTGAGTTTGGCACGAATGAAGTCCCTACAGAGTCACTCCACTCACTGGCGAGCAACATGCAGCTACCCGACCCACGGCGTCGATTTCAGAGATTACGTTCGTGGAAGCTTTAAAGACTTCAACATTGTGGATGACCTTGCTGTGAACAACAAATGCAAGAAAGTTGAATACATCAACATCCGCGGACACATTGGGATCCACCAAACGGTACCTTTTTGGCAAATTGCTAACAGCTACTTCCTGCATATTGACAGTGGATATACTACCTGTCAGTTTAAGGCAAAGTCGGGCTCGGTGTCAAGTGAAGACAACTTTGGCTACTATGTCACAGTAAACCCAGAGTTCCGCTGCACACAGGGAAGCCAATCTACTACCCAGTGGTGGTTGGGAGCTCATCTCTAATCCGGTCAGAGAAGCTACAGCACGACGCAACAGGTCGCAGCATTTCACCCCGGACTTGATTGAGAACAAACTGTGATCCGTAGATAATAAAGATACGAAAATATGTAGTCTTTCACGAATACATTAATAAAGATGTTGTTAATCATCGCAAGTCGTGTGAAATTGATCATGTGGAGTGGAACGAAAAAGAGTGATAAAAAGAAAGAAAGAAAGAAAAAGATTGGAAAATACGAGTGACAAATGAAAACTTGTTTCTACCGGGCAAGAGTCAAATGAAAGTTATTTATCACAGAATTGTGTACTTGTGAAATGTCCCTCATTTGGAACTGGCCAGTGGCGTACCTACAGCGCCCTAACTTCTCACTAACGTCAACACAACATTTTTATGTCCAAATTTAAGGACCAAAAGTTGTTTCCGCTACCATCGTAAAATTCTCAATATGAGCGCTGGTCTTCATTCGTTAAAAGGACTCTCGTTCATGTTGGACTTGTTGGCGGAGTGCTTAATATTAGAAAGCATTTTCCGGCTTGACAATGAGAAGAACTTAAATTAGCGTCAAACACGAAATAACAGCCCAAAACAAAAAGCTAATATAGTCCATGGTCTCAGTTCTGGTCTGTTTGGTTTATCATGGACGATAATAGAAATTTGAGGCCCTTCTTAGGCTGGGGTTATTTTCGGAGGGGATTACATTCACAAATTTTGGGGAACTTTCATTCTTTCCGTATCCTTTTTTTTTTCTCTCAGTTTTCTCCGATTCCACCACTCCCTTTTGTATTACCCACTCCTTATAATTGAAAACTAAACAACCCCTCACCCCCCCCCCCCTCCACTCCCGACGGCTGCATCCCCACTTTCCCCGATTTCTAAAAGACCGAGGGAGAACAGGAACAACGCATGCGTCACAGGACAATGTTGTTCTCCCTCAGTTTTACACGGACGAAGAAAACAACACAAGTTGGTACTACCATTGCAGTTTTGCGTCCTTCATACCAGTTTAAACGGTTGATACAGCGACGCATCGGTCAATTTACAATAAGGATGCTTGTGCTTCTGCTTTCAACTGCCTCATACGTGTAAAACAACCTTTATATTTCAATTGACAGTTATACGATGAAAATTAATATCTTGTGGAAAAGATAAACAGTCGTGTGTGGGTTCAAATCTAATGCGGTGTCCTTACTGTTCAGTGGTTTTCAACAGTGTAACGCAGCACCAACACTAAAGTTATCAATGCGCCTTGACCAACCACAACAGACCCAAACAGCATATGTAACTAGGCCACGCACGGAAAAACGCGCGCGAGCAAACCACGATAGCTTCACGTTTGATTTTAGTTACAACTGGTTAAAATAGTGGCTAAGTTTCTTTAGCCAATCACAAATCGTAGCAAGACAAAACCAAAACAAACAAAATTACTTTCGACACCAAGTTGAAGACCACTTTCAAAAACATTTAGTTAAACAAAGGTTTGAAACAATTTTGATGCTTCTAACAATCTATTTTATTCTAAACAATTATCACCGCTGCCACTGCACTCAAAAATCGCCTCCAGAAATGGAAGACACGTCACCAAACGTATCCTGATCAACAGAGACGTATGCCGAGCTTTCTTCATGAACACTGTTATCAACTGACGGTAGCATAACTTGGATTTGAGTTGGCTGTTGAGGTTCAATGTCTTCTTCATCAAGTTCAACAGCTCCATTCCTTTCTCCCTTAAAGACTAATCCATCTTGTTTGCTCGTGAAAACATTTTTCTTCCCTTCCTCTCTGTTATCATCAGCCAATGCAGAAGCCCCTTGTCTGCGCTCTTCTACAGAATAAGTGTTTTGTAAACTTGTCTCTGATAGTTGACTGTCCTTTTCTTCAACATGAATTACCCTGGGCTTAGCTTGTTGTTGTTGCTGCTGCTGCTGCTGCTGTTGCTATTTCTGTTGTCCTTGTTGTGCAGTGGGAAAAGAAACATCAGTGCCGAGCGTTCCCGGCAACAAATCCGAAGCATGAAGAGAACGCTCGTCGTGACTCGGCTCTCCGTCGGCATTCCTCGGAAAGACTTCAAGTGCACCGGGAGTTTTGGTGTTCTTAACATTCACAGGTTCGTCATCCAATGTGAATTTCTTAGGTAAAGGAGGAGGAAGGTTCCCCACTGCACCGGACGGCTCCCACACTACCACCTCACCCGGAGAGAGTTTTCTTGGGACTGCAAATAACAAAGAAGTGGAAAATTGTTACCTGATGTACTTGTTTTAAGTCACACTTTAAGCCGGTTAGCTCTACTATAAAGCAACTTGGAGTATTTGTATTTGTCTTCACTATCATGGATGGGATGCTAGTCCATTGTAGGGTTATCCCAAGCAATATGTCGCCGGTACCCATTTATATACCTGGGTGAAGACAGACAATGTGGAGTAAAGTTACAACACGACAATGCAGAGAACAACTTATCGTTGAATCACCAACCCTCCGATATTTTACCAAAAGACCGAAAGGTCAAGCGCGCAAACCACTACGGTACCGCGCCTCCACCGTCTTGTTGTGTTACTATGCATTTTTGTGCCCACGTTTGGTATTTTTGGCAGGCGTCTTTCAGGAAAGCTGACTGGAGAAAAACGATGTACTTTGAATTACACAATAAGAGTTCGTCTCAAAAGAGCGACCAACATAAAAAGTACAACTGAATAGCTTTCAGTTGAGTAGTGCTACCACAGACTCAACCGCTTTCTTTATTTTGTTTTTTTTCTTTGTTGACTCCAAAAATGAAAGGGCTAATCAGTTGCCTTCTAAATTGTTCAAGAACAAATTTAGTGAACGTCCTTGAATATCCAGTGTAATACTAAGAGATTTGCCGGGATGATTATTCTTAAGCAATTCTGATAAAAAGACTAGCGCCAACAGTATCACTAACCTACTTCACCAGGTTCCTTTGATTCAGTCTTTCCCTGACCTCCATTAGGCATGCGAAGATGCTCTGTTAACAACTCTCCTTCGCTGGTGCTGTTATCCGCTGACCGCCTGTAATTCTGAATGCAGTTCAACCGAACAGGCCTCACTTCGTCCAGCTCTGACATCAGTGGTAAAATTCCAAGAAAAAGACATAATTCAGTGGTAAACATATTTCAATCGAAGGCGACGCAGCCTTGGGTCGTTGATGAAATACCAAAATGTGACTAATTATGCTATAAGAGACGACTCTTCCTTGGTTTTGTCGCTGAAATTCTAAGGTGTGACCAATAAGTTGAAAGCTACTAAGCAAAACTTTGCTGTGGCACTAGTATGATGTTGTGTAATTAATCTTCAGGTGTTTCTCATTTTCGATTTTGCGGAAAGAATCCTAACGAAAGCAACTGAGCAGCATTTTCCTATGAGTAACGTTTATTACGCTATATGAAGTGGTTGTAACGCTTTAGTCTTTAGTTGGAATTCTAAGCGTGACCATTCTAACCATCCAAATAAAAACTACCACGGAGCTCTTTCCCGTAGCGCTGTACATTATGCTTTACAAGGTGGTTCTCGCGTTTGATACTGTGGATAAAATCCTCACTGCGGATAGCGTGAGCATTTATTGAAAAGTTAACAAGCATAAATTTCCTTCTCTCTAGCACCACATTTAATTAACTGCTTTGTTGTTACAAGAAACAGAAACTATTTTCCTGTGGTTCTTCAACCTGATAGAAATACTTGTTAAAAATTTTCAAAACAACATTTCAGACGAGTCTTAAAAGCAGGGAGACATTCACCAACGGCTCCTGCTTCTTTAAGTTACAACAGACTGAGGTGCCGCGTACCGCAACCACCTAAACTCTACGGACTACCAAAATTACACAAACCTAACATACCCATGCGACCCATAGTCTCGTTCTGTGGGTCCCCGACTTACGAACTATCCAAATACTTGACTACTATACTGAGACCGTTGACAAACGAATCCCGACACAAACTGCAGTCTACCGAGACCTTTATTTACGTCATCAAGACGGTACAAATACCTGACGACTACAAACTTGTGTCTTTTGATGTGAAATCACTGTTCACCAGTATTCCACTTCAACTGGCTCTAGACTGTACTGCTACCGCCATCGAGAACTCCACGACAAAACTGCCACTGCCTACAGATGACTTAATGGACTTACTGAACCTCTGCTTAACGTCCACGTACTTCCAGTACATTCGGAAAGCACTACAAACAGTTACACGGAACAGCTATGGGCTCACCAGTTTCTGTTGTTGTAGCAGAAATTGTCATGCAGAACATCGAGAAACAAGCCCTAGCAACCTACAAACGGACACTACCGCTCTGGTTAAGGTACGTAGACGACACCTTTACAGCAGTACACAAAGACGAAATCGACGATTTTCACGAACACCTTAACAGACAGAACGCTGACATACAATTTACTAAGGAGATCGAAGAAAATGGTAAAATACCTTTTCTAGACTGCTTAGTTACCCGTAACAACAACGACAACAAACTAAGTACTACGGTTTACAGGAAACCAACACATACTGACAGACTACTGGACCAGTCATCCTACAACCCTACTTCTCACAAAGCAACGACTATACAGACCTTGACAAGGCGAGCACTACTGGTTTGTGACTCACCTGACAGACTCGCAGACGAAAACAACTACTTAGACAACGTTTTCAACAAGAACAACTACAACAAGGACTTTTTTAGACGTAACACTTACAAGAACACTGAACCTAACGTCACAAACAACGACGCGACTCCCGTAACTACTGTAACTATACCCTACGTAAGGGGCACTTCTGAGACTATCGCACGGATTCTACAACCCTACAATACCCGTGTAGCTCACAAACCTATAACCACTTTACGACAACAACTGACGAAAGTAAAGGACAAAGACGAACCTAACCGCAGACAGGGAGCAGTTTACAAGATCAAATGCTGCGACTGCCGGGCCACTTATATTGGTGAGACCGGCAGAAATTTAAACGTACGACTGAATGAACACAAACGAGCAACTAGAAATGGTGATATCAAAAATCACATTGCTGAGCACCATTTACAAACGAACCATAGAATCGACTGGGACTCTGCCAAGTGCATTACCCACTGTACAAATTACTATCAACGACTCACTCTGGAAAGCTGGTTTACTAACTTAGAACAAACGCCACTCAACCGTTGCCTACAACTACCTACACCATACAAACGACTTATTGACAACAACAACGAAACAAACAAACAATAGACATTTTACAAACAATAGACCCACGGACTTTTTGACTAACAAAAGACGGATCGAAACGCACCAATCACTTTTTACAGTCTTCACAGCCAATATCATCACGGCTTACTGACAAACGACCAATAACATCTGGACTTCGTTGACCAATCAGGTTAACAACCAGAGACGTATATACCACCTACTAACGTTCCACAATTCACTTGACTCTGAAGATGACTTCCATTCAGGTTGTCGAAACGTCAGTCAAAGTCACCACAAACAGTCCTTGTCAGGACTACACTCACCCGGATGATCATAATTTACGTACTTATGACAATACTCTCGAATACAAAAATCGTGTGATTTATAAATAGGAATTGTTTGACGTCCTCAATATAAAAGCCACGACATAGATCTTATTACAGCCCTAGTTTCGAATTACGTTAGATTGCGATTAATAGTACTGTTTTTGCTCAGATCCTACGCGAGAACGGACATCTACAAATTATACAAATTAACGATTAAACGAGGAAGGACGGGGGAAAAGGAGGAAGAAAGAGAATATTTCATTGACTTCCCGTTTCTGACATACAAAACATACTGATTGGTTCCTCGTCGTTCAAACTGTCAAAAATATCGTCGCTTCGCCGCTTACAAATACAATGCGATTTACAAAAACTAATTCTAGTAAAATAATTCTATACTGCTCCCGTCTACGGATTCCAATAATATGGTAGAAAATGACATCTCTTCCTTCAGGCTAACCATGCAAATTGCGCCGTAAAATTTTAATGTGAAGCATAATGACATGAATTTCTCATTACGCTATCTAGTCTTCTTTACGGAGAGATACGCTATCCCGTTGCCTGGGGCAATCTAGCCTCTTCCAGGCTCCTAGAGAGACGCGCGAAGGAGAGAGCGAGCCCTCCTCGTTTTCGTCCCCTCGCCCTCTCCTTCGCGCTTCTCTCTAGGAGCCTGGAACAGGCTAGGGGCAATCGAATGCACTGCAAGTAAAAAGTATTTTCATTTGCGTTCCATGGCAGTGACTGTGCAAAGTTCCTTTCCACTATTGTACGTGTTATCAACTAAAATATAAACACTGTGAAAACTCTTATCAAGAACGGGGTTTTATAAGAGAAGTGTGTGTGCTTACTGCGCCTATGAAGCGAAAATTGTCTTAAGGTAGTTATAAAATTTACCCTTTCAAACACGGGATTTCAAAGTTTGAGATTGCTGGGGTGAAAATTGCCGATTTTGTGAGCGCTCAAAGTTGGGCTATTTTGCTTCAAAAATGGTATTCGAATCGCGCGGCCAAAATGCCAGGTGACAATAACTCCTGACGTCACGTTGGTGCCAAGAATTGCAATTCATCATGGCGGAAGAAAAGAAAGATAAGCGACAGCGAGGGCGATATTGCGTTGCTGGCGTCCGTAAAAAAGAGAGTTGCCAGAATCGATCGTTCACAGAATCGTTAGACATGCTTTTCTCTTTCTACCATCCTTTTCGGCGGCAAGAACGGAATGAAAGTAAACAAACTTTTGGCACCAATTACCAACGTGACGTCACAACTTGGAATTCATCATAAAACTCGACCCAGTCCTCTGACCATTTTTGAAAGCAAAATAGCCCAACTTTGAGCGTTTGTAAAATCTACAAGTTTCACCCCAGTATTCTAAAACTTCGGAATCGTACATGTTAAAGTACAAATTTTATAACTACACAAAAGCAATTTTCGCTTCATAAGCACTTTAATAGAGACGGTGGATCCTTTCAAGTCATGAGTCAGTGCAGTAAACAAGCTATGTTAAAATAATTGACAACTGAAATACTACTCTAAATGCTTTAACCACGTGTATCAAAAATACAATAGTCTGGATGCGCATGCGTATCAACCGTTTGCCTACCCTTCCCCTTCCCTGTGCTGTAGTTTCGTTTTGGTTTCGGGGTCCCTCTCTCCTGAAGCTAAGGTTCGTTCGCCTCGCGCGCGCGCTTTCTTGGAAAGGAAAGTTAGGAACCGACTAGACTGCTAAGGAGACTATTAAACAATACGAGTCTAATACGGGTGTCTCGTCACTTACCGTCTGAGCACAACATTTGAGACCTACGACTTTTTCCCAATGGACAAAGAGCGAGATCGAGTGAACCAGTGTCATTTTGGCGCGAAAATGAGTCGTTATTTTACTACAAGTTTTTGACAGAACGACGTGGTGGCAAAAACGAATCCTTGTCTCCTCGGAACGTAAGTGATCTCGTCTTTTTGGAATTTACTTCGTCGCTCACAAAGAGTAAAATGAAGCTCCCCGGGATATCTCTGTTGATACTACTTTGCTAAAAACTTCAAGTCTTATCTCGTAGTCGAACTCATACTAGAATCTAATGGTCTCTATTTATTTCTCACGCTGAAGCCTCGTCTTCTTAAAATTTCAAACTGAAAATCATTTGAAGATGAAAATGATTTGCCTGCGAGTAAGCTCCCTAATAAGGGTCTCACGCGAAATAAGTCTCGGGTGAGACCAAATAGAGAGCTTGCTTGGCAGGTTATGTGTTTCCTTACATTTGAACCTGAATTATATGGTGGGGAGGCCCGCGGGAGGAGGGGAGGAGGCTTAATAGATATTTTACCTGTAACTGAACCGATTTGAAGGCAATCGGAAAGGATGTAAAACGTGACATTGTGTAAAGAATTTAGAAGTTATTCTTAAATATTACCCATTCGTTTGGCTAATTATGTTCGATCCGCAAAGAATTAAGCAAGTGTAGACGAAGGCCTTGTTCAAACGACATCTTCAACAAACCTAAATTAGCATAGGTATTTAGCATTTATAATCATTTAATAGTGTTTAACGTCTGTAAAGTAGTTAAGAGCCCCTCAGGTTGCCCCAATTTCCCGTTTTTTTTACATTCTTGGTTTGTTTTTAATCCTTTCTTTATCCACTGCAAACTAAAAAGGTAATCAGAGCTTTACTTTAAGAAAGTGACTTCGTGAAATTCATTTTTGTCTTCTACAGACAAATGCTTCAATGTTTACTTTCGAAACATGTTCAGCTCGGAAATAAAATAAACAGAAGCAACTGACCCAGTCGCCTGTTGAATAAATACTAAGATAAGGTAGCTCCCTTAAGACAATTGAAATGAAATGTAGACTTCCGGTGCGAAAGAAAATCGGTTTTAACGAACCTTTTGACATTTCACGGAATATAAGGCTATCCTGTCTTGAACTTCTCGTCGCTTGATCTCGAAAAATAATCTTTTCTCACTTTCCGGAGTTTACTGACAGAACTTTTTGCCCGGAAGTTTAATATCATTTTGTGCATATTTTAAGACACAATTTTACTTCCGCAAAAAATGCTCCGTGTAAATACTGGGACACGAAAAGACTCTAAGGACAACTGCTGCCTTGGTGATTTACACCGGCCAAGAGAACAATTGATTTGATTTGGAGAAGCAATGTTTACTTTTATAATAATGACTGAGATCGGCTTTCCATCAGAATCAAATAGTTCATGATGTTAAGGTATGAAATGGATTGTACAGCGTCTCTCCCCTTAGTTGTACGTTTTTCACAAATTCCTTTGTTTTTGTAGTCCAGTGTCATTTTCCAGCTGCCAAGCAGTTCAATCGCTATTTTACTTGTGATCCTTAAACAACTGCTTTATTCCGCCAGCCTCGTTCGGATTTCTTACAATGTCGCATTTCATTTTGGCACGTGCATGTAAGCTCGAAAAAGCTGTACTGACTTTCGATTGCTTTATCAGTTTTGTGATGCCAATCAGTGACTCATCTTAGAAGGAGCAACCTCAAACGCGTGTTTGTAAATTAGAAATTTCATAGAGTGTCTGTAACACAAGCAACGAAAACATCATGCCTGGTTTTTCTGTCGGTTATAATAAAAATAAGCTATCGATCATATGAAACAACGGTGTGCCCTCGGTCGCTGAATCACTGTGTTGCCATCCCATGTAATCACTAAAATCTCTAACCGACTCCCTGACCCACTTTATCACGAGTCTCGCAGTAACTTGGTATGCGGAAGGTCATGGATGTGATTCTCTTTGAAAAATTCTCATGACAAGATGAATAATATTTCGGCCCTCAGACGAACGTGGAAGATCAAATCTTTCCTAGCCTTACAAATTCCCGCCGTACAACAATGTTGCGTACAATATGTGCCTAAATTATGTTGTTCAACAGCAACAACAAAAAACACGTCGCCTTTCACAGACATGAATGTTTGAGAATTGAATTGAGTGCGAGGCGTATCGTAATGGGGTAATCAAAAATCGCCATACTACTTGTGCTGACCACGCAGAGACGCGTCATTGTTAAATACATATAACCATTTCTCATCTTTGTGCTCACAAAAAAGTACTTGATATGTATATTTCGTGTTTGAAGGTGTAACTCGGTTGAGTTTTACAAGATAGGGATGTTTTGATTACACAAGTGAAACATTGTGACAATATGGATTCGCGAATTGCTTGCACTGAAACTAAATGGCGGAACAGTTTTTTACGAAAACATGCATACAACCAACCAAACGTTTCAACAGTCATCCAGCTCTATCATACATAATGCGACAGACTTACCTACTAATCCTAAAAAAAGCTTGTGGGATTGGTCAAAGATCTTTTCGCATTGCAAATATACCTGAGAGGAAAAGAGGAGGAAATCTTTTTTGCTGGTACGCCATTTTGAATCATGGCAAATATGGCGCAAAATGCAGGCTTTGTGTATAAATCCGATGAAAAATAATTTTTATAAAAATGATTTCAAATATGTTCAAACCCAGAATACTTATAAGGTGCTTGGAAAAAGATTCTCTGATCAATGCTGAGAATTAAGGTTTGGTGGAAAGCGGACATTCGCGTTTTTTTGGTTTCCATCGGACATTCGTCTATAAAGTCAACGCCACATCAATTTAGAGAAATATAAGGAAAACACAAAAATTGCTGTTGAGACTCTTTTAGAGCCTAGAGATCTCAAATTTGATCAGCCAAAGTTTTTGACCAAATTTCTTTAGTTTACGAAGTTTGAATATCCCGGCCAGAAATTGATTCGCACCGAAATAATTTGCGTCGAATTCCTAAGTAAATGTTTATCTCCCATGTGAATGGGTCTCGTGGGCTTGTTGATTCGGACAAACTGAACACAAGCGCAGTTCTAAATAAACCAGCATGCAGACTTACCTTATTCCTTACGTTCACTGCCAGTAAATCCCCAGGTGAGAAATTGTTACTAATTTGATTCCTCAAATGACTGACTGTGTTGAATTTTGCTACATTCAGTTTATTGCATTGTACCAGAACAAAGTTTCGTACATGGTAATTCTCGATAACCTCATTCCTGAACTCCATTTTTGCTAACGAATTTCTGGTTTATTCAAAACAATAAAAAAAACCCTATAATTTTAGCAGAGATAAGACAAATCAAACGCAATTTACTAATCCTTGATTAGTTACTAGTTATTACTAGTTCCTCAAATCACTGACTGAACTCAACATGAAAAATGCAAAAATACGCCTTGATCTGAATGAGGTGTGAAATCGTAAGGTGTGATATATAAAAATTTTACTAAAAATTTCCAAAATTAGAATATATATTGAATATTGCGTACAGTGTACATATACAACTAACCAATTCATTCTGTAAACACTTGCAACCTTAGAGTGACTAGCTGTACGAGAACCCACCAAATTGACTTTGACAAAATATAGCGAGTGAATCGTAAGTATAGACATACGACTTGTAGCAGCGGATCTCTTTTCTTATGTAATGGGAACTACCCTGAAACTGAAGACAGAGGTTTCCTTTGTGCTTCGGAACAGATAAAGAGGGCAATCTATGTCTCTCAGTATGAAGAGGAACTGGGGAATCCATCTGAAATGTCAAATTAAATTCATTGTTTGCTCCGACTCAGAAATAATGCATTCAGTTTTACATCGCAAAACAAAGACCTCAAAATCAATAGGAAAAAGCTTTCTACAACAGTCAACAAGAACAAGAATAACTTTTATCGAAAGAATCTGCATTCAATTAAGAGTTGTCTCTTGGATAAATGAATGATCCCAGACTTTGTAGCTTGCTTGCCGTGCACTGCTCTAGAAATGAACCATACAAGAAAAAAGGAAAATGGCACACATGTTAACATCATTGTCAAAGCAACAATTTTTTGCTTCCTTTGTCTAGTCCACAAAACATGTTAAATGGAAAACGTTTTCGTGTTTTCAATTTATTTACCTGATATTTTAGTGCTACGTAATATAACACACAGCCTAGACTGCTCGCTTGTTGAGGAGATACTCTTGCGGTCAGCAGAAGCGGTTTCCAAACCCTGTTTCTTTCTTCGAGTTAAATCCAAAACGGTATTTCAAGGAAAACTAACGATGGCATTTAAGATAATCGCGGTTTTTATTGGCATCACTTTTCTCGTAAGTGTTTCGTCTGCGACAAAACACTATCCATGTAACGTCCTTTTCCAGCGTTAAGCGTGCAAAATAATCGCCAAACTCAAAATGTTAGGAACGAAATTCAAACCGGTGAGCGATGCATGGACCTAACCCGGAAGGGAAGGAAATGACTGTTTTATTGAGCCTATTTTAGGGCTGAACACGCTTGTCTATAGTTTTGCTTAGGAACGCCGAATGACCAAGAAATTTCAGTGATAATTATATTACAATATAAATTCCTCACGCCGTTTACCTTTTTTTAACCTACAAAATCGCAGGAATCTCAGGATCTCAGTTATTCGATGGACAAAATCCCGTGACTGAGTTTAACTACAAGAATATGATATTCACTCTTCAACTGTCTCAGTTTAAAATTTTTTTTCATCTTCTAGGCACTTGCAGCAGCTGCTGAAGCACCCGTATCTCGGGTTCTAAATGGGTTAAACCCTACTCTTCTAAATTTAGAACAACGGGTACCGTCCGTTCTAAATTATCTTTTGTGCCAGCTTACATGACAATTGCTACCATTGTGAGGAAGCTGACCAATCAGCATTTAGATATGAAAATGCGCAAAATTAATCCAAAATGGCGGACAGAAAAAAATATTTGTAATTATGTTTGGTGTTTGAATTCAACTCTTTGCTCTCCTTTGGAGCACCTAATGCTGAGAACCCATTTAGTGCTTACAGCAGAGAAGCCCAGGACGAGAGTTTTGGCCTTTTACCTAAAATACTTTAGCGGCTAGTTGGGTATGGTCTAACGAAGCGTACTAAACTACGATATGTTTGTGCACGAATTGAATCTTGATCACCTCGATAAGCTTAACATTTTGAGGGCTTTCGCGGTGGTTCCGTGTCTTTATATGTTTATAACTACAGGAAAATAATCATCAGAATAGCCTTTAAAATCAATATTAATGTCTGTGTGTGTGCCGCGTCGGAGGTTATGTATCCAGGGTGAATGTTTGAGCAGGGGGGGGGGGGGGGAGGGGAGGTCATTGGGTCATTTATTTCTGGGTATATGCCGCCAACCTCTCATACTCCTTGCCCCATTATTGTCTATTTTCTGGCCCATTATACACCACATGTTAGTTACTTTTGGGCAAGACCCTTTCTACAAGACCAGAATAAAATGGGAGCCGTTTCTTAAATATGAAAACAGCATCGCCAAATATAGGTTCGATTTACGTCTCTCTCTCGTGTCTGGTCCGCCTTTCTCATTTTCCGAGTTATCAAGCCTACGCTAAATACGGTAAGATCCCAAGATTCTAGTTTTATATTACTAGTAGCTGAAATATATAAAAAATGCCTGAAGATGCAAACATTGCATTAAATCCAGACGGGTAGGGATGGGTGGGGGGGGGGGGGGAGGGGGTGTAATTATTGGGTAAGGGTGTGCAGCTGGGACTCTGATACTTCACCCTATACCAGACCATATTCAGCTGTGTTTTTTGGGCCTATTAGATGCGAAAAGGTCCCGCTATTGAAATTGTCATGCCAGTCAAATAATTACACATGACTCATGTAAAGTAATGTGTAAACCCGAACTCAAGATTTGCAAAGCCACCAATTAAAGTATGGAATCACTGTATTTTGCTTTTGCTAGATTTATCAGAGAAAAACAAACTCTTGTCCTCAGTTGATGTAATTTTAATCTTTAATTCCTTTCTTTTACGTAATCGGAAATGAGACATTGTCACTCCGGAAATTTTGAAATAGCTTCACTTCAAACTCGCGATCAAGTTGAAACAGTTCAAACATAATCTGACCTCGATTGAAATATCATCTGCCTTTTTATTTCGGTGATTCTCATTTAAACATGGCAAGTCAAAAGAGTAAGCCGCGTGCTCAAACCTACAATATGTTGACCGACATTCAAAAGAATATTCTTAAACAACATTATGATGGTGGGATGATTGGTACTGGCCGCCAGTATGATCAAATGATTACCCGTGCAGCTGAAGAAACTCGTCTTCCAAGGAATAAGGTTGAGGTAAGCTTACAAGTCATTGTTCTTGTTCCCCTATTTAAACAGCGTAATCAGGGCAAATCTTCCTTCTTAATTACCACTAGGGCGAGAAGTAAGTTATTTCTGTAGTGTATTTAGGAGACTTAATGAGAATACCGGGTACATACCTCGTTGGAATGAAATTTTGCGACAGAAATAACCATAAGTATCGGTTGAAGTGTAACTTGTATATTATAAATGAAAGCTATAGTGCTTTTTTTTTTAATTTGGTATTTTGGCATCGATAAAGTACAAAGTTTCCTTTGTTGTAAGTACGATTGTGCAATATCCTCGTGTGTGTCACGCTCGAATTTGAACTCACGTGCTGTCACCTAAGAAACCTTTTTTTTTACAGTCAGTATAGAACTGCGGCTTTCTAGGTAGAATATAGGAAATCTTGCACCTGAAGTCGGTGTTCTATCGCTCTGTTCCTGGAATTCACCACAAAAAAATTACAGGGTGTACCTTACCTATAATAATTATATAATAATTACCTATACAAAATTGCACTTTATTTGAAACGAGGATTTCGGAGCTTCGGAACCGGAGCATTTATGCGGGGACGGGCCGGAGATTTCTCCTTTCCTTTTTAGTCGAAGTATGGAAAAGTAATAATTTCTTGCCATGTTTTGTTTCCTTTAATTTATGTAGTGGGTTTCTTGTCTCCTTTTCTTTTCGTTTGTAACCTTTTTGCTCTGCAGGTTGTAGTCCTAACAGTTTAAATGATTTAATGTCCATATTCCCCGTGTTTTAACGAGATTGTTGGAAGTAGAGGAAAATTTAGCTGTGGACAATAAAGGCAATAGAGTGTTTTTTTTTCCTGGAACTGTTGGTCTTATGAAAATAGAAAGCTTGAGATCCTCGTCAAAAAATGTTACAATGCAAGTATTTAATTCAAAAAGAAGGAGAGGGGATAACATGGTCCTTCTCCCTAATTAATGACATACCTTTGTTGTGCCATTTGATATAATCGTTAGGATAATATTAGGAAAAAGTCAATATGTAAACCTGGCTTTGTTTTGAAATCGTTTTTTTTTTCTTTTGTTTAATATTCCGATATCGCCTTATTTTCGCCACTTTTACATTACTCGAGTAAAAGGTGTTAATATTAAATTGACATGTTTTTTATTCTTATGAATTTCAGAAATGGATAGGCAATGAACGTTCAAAGAGGAGACAAAGTGGTGCAACTGAACAGCCAAGCAAGAAAATCAAGCTACCCCCTATGCAAAGAGGCCCCAACCCATACAATATTTTTTGTGCTGAAATATTCAGAACCGGTAATGTAAAGATTGATTTAACAGTTTAGCTATTAAACACCTTCGTATATCAAGTTCGATACTACATACAGGCAATGTTAGATTAGACGTTCTCATTGAAAAACATATGAGCTGGATTACTTCAGATCGTATCCATGTTTGCATGGTAAATATATGTTGAATCTCTTACCTTAAAGTAAAATTTCTCCGCCAGTTACCATTCATTTAAGGTAAATTTTACTTCACAGCCTTACTTAACATTTCTTTTTCAAGAGGAGTGTCGAGGGTTGAAAATGGAAGAAAGAAATCGCTTTGCAGCTTCAAAATGGAGGGCCCTTTCACAGGACGAAAAAAAGAAGTATGATGACGTGGCTAAAAACTACAGGCAACCTGATGTTTCTAAGTTGTTGCAAGATGAAATAGAGAGACTTATTACCAGACATCGAAGGCAGTTACTGGCCGAGGTACAACCAACTAACCAACTAACCTGAGATCATTCTCTCTTAAAAACAATATGCCTCTACCTACCAACCTACCTACCTACCTACCTACTTACCTACCTACCTACCTACCTACCTACCTACCTACCTTCCTACCTACCTACCTACCTACCTACCTACCTACCTACTTACCTACCTACCTACCTACCTTCCTACCTACTTACCTTTCTACCTACCTACCTACCTACCTACACCTACCTACATACATAAACACGTACTATCGTACCAGCTTACCCTACTTACCCTACTCCATCTAACCACAACAAACCAGACTGACTGACTGACTGACTGACTGACTGTCTGACTGACTGACTGACTGACTGACTTACTTACCTACTTATTTACTTACCCTCCTCCTATATGTTTGCTTTTGAAAACGTGATAGGAAATTTACAGTAAAATGTGGCACAATGACTAGATTTTACACGCGTATATGAAATCTTATTTTTTTAAAACATTTTTTTGCATTGATTGTAGGTTATGCTACTTGAAGATCTTGGATGTCACAGTGCACTGATGTTTTTAGATGCCGATGGAGAGTTGTTTAATTTTGGATCGGACGAAGGAGTTGCTTTTTTGAGCACAAACTCTGACGTTGTTGCAAAATTTAGACAGCATTTCCGTGAGTATTCTGATAAACGATGACGTGTTTTCATAATAAAAAGCTTAATAGAAAGCAGTGCTAAATCTTGTTATTAATCAAGTTGGCTTATAATGTTTCCTTTTATTCTGTTGTAAATCCCAGACTATTGACATTACTGTCTCTTTCAATTGTTGTTTAGATTTGCATTGCAAGAAGTACAATTACCGCCACGTACAGGACTTATTTAACAAAAAATACAGTAAGTTGTAACATAATGGATCACCAACTGGTCATGCAATACTTTGAAAAGGATATCCATGTATATAGATGCAGATGATGCACTGGCACTTTTTAAGCCAAGTAATTAAATCTTGGCACTTGTTTGGTGGTTTGTATTTAATTTTTATTGTTTTCTCTTCAAAGGTGAAGCGGTTGGAAAGCCTGGTTCGCGTGTGCCTTACCAAAGAGGGAACTTTACAGTGGAAGGCCTTCCAGAGGGAGTGACTTTTAAAAAGCCTTACTGCTATGGGGCAAAGCAATGCAAATCAATAGTAGAGGCAGCTGATTCCATTACCTTCGAAATTCAAATTGAAACTGGCGCCAAACAAAGTAACGACAACAATAACCAGGCCAACAGCCAACCAGAAGCATCCTTAGCAGTCCCAGATATGATGATACGGAGCACTTTGCTAAAGGTTGCCAGTGATGTGGACGTTGGGGAGATATTGTCGGGTAGTAAACGTTTGTCAGAATCTGACATCAATGTTGAGGACTGCACCTTGACCCAAGATGAGCGTCTTACTCTATACACGAAATGCAGAGATTTCTTCGACCAAGAGTCATGGGCAGCAGTTGGGCACAACACAAAGGACTTTAGCGGAAATGCTAAGGACCTCATCTTCCCTCTGTACACCGAGGCAGACGATGAGGACTTTTGGTTATTCTATTGTCCCAACCAGACGCTGTCTCATGTGGAAGCTGCACGACCCACAACTAAATTAAAGGGATACTGGCTAGACCTCAAAGCGGATTCAGGGGACAAATATGCAATTTTGCCAGCATTAGAAGAAATAAAAGTAATATCGATCGTTAAAAATGACCATGATGGGCCCTTGTATTATGAAAAATCGTTAGATGTAAATTCAAATGGTGATCCAGTCTTTGAGCTTCCAGATATATTTAAAAACTGCATTAGAGCTACCCTCCAAAACTATGATCTTTTGAAGAGGTAGCGGAAACGTTAATGGTCTTAACATACGTATTTATTATGACCAATATGTTATGTTTGTGAATTGGAGTTGATATGAATTCTTAAAGAAAGAGTATTGACTAAATTTTCTCTAATTACTCAATCAAAAAGTTGCAAACTAATAAGTTATAATTGTCTTATTACAATGTACCGATCATGGTTTCACCTATTCGAGCAATTTTCAGGTGTCATTTCATATTTTACTTGGCATATTATTTTGTACAAGGTTTTTTAGTCGTTATCGTAAAGTGCCATATTTTAAAATAAGAAATTGTTTCCCAATTATTATTTTTTGGTAATTGAATTGGCTTTCACCCAATTTCATCAAAACAAATAATGATTTTATGTAGTCACCAATGCGCACGGGTGGCAAAATCGTATTTCGACATTGAATCAGTCACATTTTGTATATCATCATCATCATCATCATCAATCTTTATTTACCCTCGGATTGTAGATAATTATCATAATTGATTTTCCTACTTACTTGCTTTTTGGTTAATTACTTACATATGTTTACAGAATTTCTCAAAAGTTAAAGTTGTTCTATTGGGATTGAGCACCTCTTTGCAGCTTCGTCGCATGTCTTGCACCAAAAGAAATCGTCGCATACGTGGTACCGAATCCCCCAGTTTTTGCAAATTTGGCAATCAAAATGTGACTCATTGCAAGGCCTGCGACAAAATGTATAGAATGACCTGGGAAGCTTGCCACAAGAGCATGTCTTTAAAGTACAAGATATACATTTGTCCTTTCCGTAAGGATAATATCTCGCAAATCTATAGTAGCCATAAATTTTTGGAATAAAGTTTGTATTTACAATATAATTACAGTATTCAATGTTCAACTTATTTTTACTTAAGTAATTTAGCAATATGACAGGGTCTTTCTTGCCACTCTTTATTGCCTGATGGGTGGCAAGAACCATATATAAATTTGTGTTATGTACGCAAAAGCGAAGAAACTCTTCTTCGCTGTATGGAACTTTCACATTTAAGGGACTTCCTGGAGGAGATTCGTCACTATCTCTGCTATCTTCTTTCTTTGCAGCGGGTATAAGCTTTCGGCTATTCGGTCTTTGTTTCCCCTCATCTGTAGCGACCATTGGGGTAATTTCCTTTAACAAAGAATTTAATCCTCCGGCGGGGACATCTGAGTTTTCCACAATCGGCGTTATTTGAAATCTTTTCTTTCCTTTTAGTTTTTTAAGTCTTTGTATATACTCATCCCACGTATTTACTTTGTGTGCCTTTTTGAGGTGTGGCCGAAGCAAAAGTGTTTTCCCGCAAAGCCCACATTCCTCTTTTTGACGATAACGCATATGAGCTGCTTCTCTCGTGGGCACGCTAGGAAGGGCACTGTGCTTCTGTTGTGTTACTTGAGGATGAGCCCTGACCAGGTGTTTGTCGAGCCGTTTAAAAAACTGTCCCCTTTTTTTACAATTTGCCACCTTACAAATTCCTCCAGTTGACTTGCATTTTATCTTAACCTAGTGGTAATAAAAAAAAATAGGTTTCTTCTTCCAGTAAGAATCTAATTTTTCGTGTATAACTAGTTGCCCTTGCGGCACAAAATCTCCTCCTTTTTGTATTAAGTCATCGTAACATAAGGTCAGCGAACAACGTACTTTGTATTGCGTTACTTTTTTGTTTCTTTAAATAAACATGACTGTAGGACATTCCCGTGAACAGCGAAGGAACGAAGGAAAATTGCTTTTTTAAAAAAATGGCGGTGAAATTTAAACTGGAATAAGCTCGACAATTAGAATACACGTCAAAAAAGTACAAGTAGGGTTTCTTACATTGTAGACGGTTCTGCGACAGCTCCTCTGTTGTCTTCTGTTAAAGCCATCATGCCGCTTGCCTTTCTTTGATACAGGCGCCATTTGGATTCTATGACACTTATAGGACAGACTCAACTGCGAATACCAAAGACGATCGCTTCTCTGCTTATGATGCTTCACTGAGAAAATCAAAATTACTACTATTGACACTATATTTCGAGTACTTTTTGCTCGAATACATTAGCATGTGACAAATCCTAGCATTTAAATTCGCAAGATGAAATTGAACTACCGGAAATACGTAAACCCACAATAGAAAGGTGGACTGATACACAGATTAATAAAGTTATTTGTCCTTGCATGTTTTTTCCCACTTCTGCTTTACCAATTTTGGGTATTGCAAGAGAGAAAATTAAACATTTACTTAAAATTCTAGAAATTAAAAAGAACGTCATAAAACTGCAAGTTTTAAGTGATAAATATTAGAACATATTATGTTAACCGAAATTTATCCTTCTTCCCTTGGTGGCGGGGGTGGGGGTTCATTTGAAAATTGTTAGGGTTATAAGGAGGGTGACAGGGCAAAAAAGTTTTATAAAGAAGGTGTGATCATAAAAAACACAAAGCTTGCCTTTAACGATACCACAATTCCCCGCCCCTTATCCCCAAAAAGATGAAAGGTTTAATTCCCAAGTTAAAATATTAAAAAGCGATTTATAAAAGTTTATGTTTTCTCATGTTTTATTCGGTTGTTTCGCTTTCTGGAAAGAGAATACATGTATATATTTTTTTTATTTTCACAATGAAAGTCCAAAATGTTATCACCAGGAAGACGACAAATGCGAGAGAACACTCTACCTCCCCTCCCCCTCATCTCTCGCGGGTCAACAAAAAAAAAATCTATTGAACTGTTCAACCAATACCTAAAAAACACACATCACTTTGAAAAAAAGTGCAATTAAGTCATATTAAGACGATTTCGAGAAGGCAGCCCTGTACATTCTGCCTTGAGCTGAAAGTTAAATGAGAAGGAACGGCTTTCTTTACGGGGGAGGGGTGGGGGGGGGGAGAAAAAGAAGAGGAGGCTAAATTTAACAAAATATTTCACATATAAACATATTTCACTATGATATATGCGAATGGGGTCCAATATTGGCAGAAACCCATCAAGGATGCTACCATTTCACGGCAAATGCTCGATTCTATAGACAATTTCGCAGATCAGTAATATTAAAAATTCATAATAGTTTATGTTTTCTCATGTTTTAATCGGTAGTTTCGTTCTCTGGAATCGAGAATATTTTTTATGGTTTGAAAGTAAAAAATGTTATCACCATGAAAACAACAAATGCGAGAGAACGCTCTACCTCCCCTCCCCCTCATCTCTCGCGGGTCCAAAAGAAATCTACTGAACTATTCAACCAATAGAAAAAACATACATCACTTTGATAAAAAAAAGTGCAATTAAATGAAATTAAAACGATTTCGAGAAGGCAGCCATATAAATTCTGCGTTTAATTGAAAGTTAAATGGGAAGAAAAAAACTTTCTTTGCGGGGGAGGGGTGGGGGTGGAAAAGGAGTAACGGACGATTTCGCATATAAACATAATTCACTATGATATATGCGAATGGAGCCCAATATTGACACAAACGCATCAGGGATGCTACCATTTCACGGTAAATGCTCGATTCTATAGACTATTTCGCATAACAGTGAAAGTAGGAATTTATTATAGATGTATGCGAAGGGGGTCCGATATTGGCACAAAGGCATCAAGGATGCTACCATTTCACGGTAAATGCTCGATTCTATAGACTATTTCGCATAACAGTGAAAGTAAGAATTTATTATAGATGTATGCGAAGGGGGTCCGATATTGGCACAAAGGCATCAAGGATGCTACCATTTCACGGTAAATGCTCGATTCTATAGACTATTTCGCATAACAGTGAAAGTAAGAATTTATTATAGATGTATGCGAAGGGGGTCCGATATTGGCACAAAGGCATCAAGGATACTGCCATTTCACGGTAAATGCTCGATTCTATAGACTATTTCGCATAACAGTGAAAGTAAGAATTTATTATAGATGTATGCGAAGGGGGTCCGATATTGGCACAAAGGCATCAAGGATACTACCATTTCACGGTAAATGCTCGATTCTATAGACTATTTCGCATAGCAGTCAAAGTAAGCATTCATTATAGATGTATGCGAAGGGGGTCCGATATTGGCACAAAGGCATCAAGGATACTGCCATTTCACGGCCAATGCTCGATTCTATAGACTATTTCGCATAGCCTGAACGTAAGAGTATCTATACGTTTAGAACAAGTGTGTAACGTGACTCTTCCCACCCTGCCGGTTCTGATAGATGGTACACGAATTTGTCTGGCTAATATCCTTAGCCTATCGACGTTCCTAGTGGGGATGCCGAGGCTATTTACATGAACTGTTTGGGCTTTTGAAATAAATACAAAGATGATAATAAAGAAATCACTTTATTGAAATACCAGTATATATTTTTGCACTGCTGTACTAATTAAAGACACTGTAGGAGTCAGACCAGTTGGCTATTTGTAAGGCTGGAGGCAAATTCTTCGTATAGCAGGGATTGTTCTTGCAGCCGTTTTTGAGATGCTGGTCACTTTCAACACGACGCATCGTTTTTCAACGGTGTCTCAGAATGGGAGGTGCGAGAGGCGTGGTTTTCTAATGGTTAGTGCCTGGACTTTGGATTAAGCGGTCCGCGTTCAAGCCCTGGCCAAGGCATCTACTGCGTGGTGTTCTTAGGCTCATGGTATTTCTCTGCCCGGGTGAGGGTAACCCTAAGATGAACTAGCATCCCATCCAGTGGGGATAGAACTACTTCCAGTCGCTTCATGCTACAGAAACCGGAATAGGCTTTGGCCTGATGGGCCACTTGGCTCGAAGGCAGACTTTAGAATACAGTGGAACCACTAATGGGCCGTGAAAAATTGGCCGATTTAACGGGAAGGGTGAAATTTCACGATGATACTTTTGTCGAGTTTTACGCTGTATTTCCTTTTCCATATAAACAGAAGTGGTGTTATAGTAGTGAAATTTGCTGTTTGATTAGTTAACGGCCGAGCTCACTAACACGACACGTTACAGGTGCATTGAAATAAGAGAGTATCGTTCAATACTGTTCCTCTATACCGCACTTGGTTCAATTGGCCGTATTAACGAGGTAAAATTATAAGGGATTATAGCAGTTGGGATTTGAGAATGTGGCCATTGGTCATATTAACGGGGTGACTTCATTAATGGGGTTTTCTTATAAGAAAATGTATGGGCGTTTTGCAGAGACAAACGAAAGTGGCCGTAATGATGGGGTGGTCGTATGGCGGGGTTACACTCTAGAACTAATCATCAAAGTCAAAGTCTGATTCAGAATCCGAATAAGAGTCCTCAACGTTTTCGACTTCGTCAGCTTGAGGTAGCATGGTCGAGTCCAGCAATTCGTGAAAAGAAACAGGAATTAAATTCTGCTCGTGAAGAAAGGAAGCATTGTCTTTCCAGAGACTTTGCAAGGTCTGCAGCTGCTTGCCATTCTCGGCACGTTTGGAAAGAAACAAGCTGTTTAATCCAAGCTTGAGTTCAGGTGTTTCCGTTGTCGCCTCTTCGCTTATTGCTGAATCAAGAATGCTGTTCTGTTTTAAATAAAAAGCTTGTAGCCTATTCATTTCACTTGTGACCAGCTCAATTTCCTCTTCACACCTTTCCCTCAAGCAGTGAAGCTCGATTGCCATTCTCCTAGTGGCATTGGGAACAACATGTTCCGTATGAGGACAGGACTGTAGATTCGCGTACAGCTCACAAGAGGGATCTTTTACTAAATCAAAGTTCAGGGAAGAAGCACCATGAATTGCATTATGGGACGCGATCGTCTTCCTCATACTTTCCGTCGCCTTGGTGATCTGCTTTGAAAGCTTTACTGCGATAGCTTGGCCGTCTAGACAGAAACAAATTAAATTACTATTAGGCAATTACAGGAAGACAAGGTTACAAATACACGCATTGAATTTTATGAACTTCAAAGCATCTCGCGTCAATAAACTAAGTTATGACAGGTTTGTTTAAAGCTACGTCATTGTTCATTTATTTTGAAAAAAAAAAAAAAAAAAAAAGCTAAACTTTTCAAAATCATCATTTCCAATCCGTTTCAATCTTCTCCATCTTCAGCATCCTCGTTTCTTTTTGTTTTAGAATCAACCATTTGGTGTTTTTCTTCCTTAGCAAACCATTTTGTTTAGGTTTCCCACAGGTTAGGTTTCCGTAGCTCCTTTAGGTGGAATTAATAGCTAGATGGAAAAGGTTAACGTCAGGTGCAGAATCTCCCGTTTCTTACTTATCATTAATAAATTTCAAGACTACTTATTAAAACAGTTATTAAATAATACACTTTTTTGTTGTTCATTATTCTATCTGCACCGGCACATACAAATCCACGATTCCTTAAAAAGTGCTCAGATGACATCTTACTGAATACTAAGGGTAAACGGGGATTTAAAAATATTATTAAGGTTCTCTACCGGCATATTTTCGTTTCATTTCCAATAAGAAAGTCCTTTCGGAAGCCAACTTGTGGAGTTGCAACATTTGCCGCCTGCTATTTTTTTCGTCGAGGCGTCTCTTTGCAGCTAAGAACGGTGATTCATGTTCCTGCCAACGCTGTCGAACTCCATGCTTCTTTTCAAGAGCTTCCAATCGTTTTACGTTCCTTAAAAAAATATACGTTTCAGAGTAAAAATCTGCATTCATAAAACTGCAAAATTTCCTTATAAGTATAATCGGTCTAACCCAGCCGTAAAATGATTGGTGACTATTGGTAATGTTTTTCTGTGTTTTCAGAAAAAGGAAAACATAATTCTAATACAACATTTAAAAAAAGAGAGAAAAAAAAAACCTGTCAAGCTTGCGTTGTGTTTCCAAGAGTTTGTCATCATCAGTGGCCTCGGCATAAGCAAGGTCATTCCTATCCGAAAAAAGGCTTTATTTTAGTATGAGAGTTATATTGTGATATTTGCTTTCGCCAGAGCTGAATCTGTCGTTTAACAAGGCTGTATGATGTCATACATGTATTGGAAACAGATTGTTTTGTGAACAGTGTAAATACTTAAGAAACCTCACCTGATGGTTTTGGACTTCAACATCAGCTCAACGTAAAGTTCATCCCATTCCTGCGTAAGAACTGAATGCAGCAACAAAGGTCAACCATTGTTACCAAAATCATGAAAATGCAACATACTTTTCTTTAGTATGAATCGACGACTATCCCTTTAATCTTTCCTTTACTTGCACATCATTGACATGAAAAGAAGTACTATTTAGTTTTCAAACGATCTGACTGGCTAGTACACAAAGGTCATCAGTGAACAATATAATTTAGAGCTTTAATTATCCGCTAACAGAAGAGTCACGCTTACCAGATTCTACAGGATCAATGGCAGTCTCTTCTAAGTTCATCCATTCTTGAATTGTATCATGATGATAAGGAACTAATGAACACAAAAATATAGCAATAATTAGCAATTGATGCCAAAGCATAAATGCTCTAAGCCATTTTTCATACGGTATCCACTGTACGCACAGTACGCGTATGGGTCGCATCGTTTCAATGAGGAACTTGCGAGGAGAACAAGTATTAGCTTCACTTAGAACAAGCAATTATGTCAAAGAAATGAAGAATACCTGGCAAACTTTTAAACATTTCATCAAGCTGTTTGCAAGTATTACTAAATAGTTCTTTTGCTCTCAAGAGTTTGGACTTAAGAACAGGACCTTAAAAGAAAAAAAAAAGGAATAAAAGGAAAATAACAAATGAATAATTAACTAATAATAATAATAATAATATTAATAATAATAATAATAATAATAATAATAATTATTATCATTATTATTATTATTATTATATATGCAATGAAGACAATTTATATACTAGAATGTGTTAAAATGGGAATAAAAATTGAAAAAATGAAAACAAGGCTTCAAACAGTCATAAAACGTTACTGAAGTCAGGAGCGTCTGTCAATAACATGACACGTTTCACATTAATATTATTATTATTATAATTGTTATTATTATTATTATTATTATTATTATTATTATTATTATTATTATTATTATTATTATTATTATTAATGACAGTGCATGTGTGCATGCACGTTTGTTTTTCTGTTGTTATATAGAAATAATTAAGATAGCTTAATGTTACTAAAGAGGAAATGAATTACAAACCTAGCTTCTTAACAATCCCTTTTCCATAATGCAGTAGGCCATCATTAAGAGTGTCGATTCTCTTCTCAGGGGACATCTCCTTAGTTATTGTAGAGAAGTCACGAAGAAATGACCAGAGTCTCTCTGTTCCTTCTCCATCTGTCAGACCAACTCCTTTAGTTCTACGTGGACTGAATTTTACCTGCATACATATGTGAACAGAACAGAAAGCAACTATTAATTCCTCACTGTTATTTGCACAAAAGGCATGTTCTGGCACTGCAATGGACATGGCAGAGAGGTTCCAATTAACTGAGAAATTTCAGTGTCAAGCAGGCTAAAAGCAATTATACAATAAATATGTTTAAGTTAATGCTCAGTGTGTAGTGTATAATAAATTCCCAAAACCATACTACTGTGAATATGTCAGATGAATATAGTTATGAAATTCATATACATGTACGTGTATTTGTACCGCGGAATGGTGTAAATACAACTATTCTGTGAATGGTGTTACAAACCTGGCATGTTGCCTTGTGCCCATAACAGTGAAATATGGGAATCGCTAGTGGAATATTGGCCAGAGAAGAAAGAGATGCATTATTCTAAAAAGAAAAATAAACTCATGCAATCAATGCAGATAATTTCACATAACTAATTGCTTGGTTCAAAAGGTTGTATTATGATGTTCAAGTCATTATACTGTGACGAACTGGACGAACTGTGGAAAACACAGCAATGTTGGTCACGATGGAAAAACTATCACACTATTATAACATAAATTATAGACAAACAAAAATAATTTAAGTACTTTTACCTGAATATGCTTTGACAAAATACAAGCTACATCATACATTACAATGAGCTGTATATTTGGTTTTGATACTTCTTTTAGCTTTTGGAGTTCATAAACAGAATAGGAAATTCTAAAAACAAAAACACAAAACATTTAGACATAAATTAGCAGTGCAAGACATTCAGGGAAATATAAAGCCTTCAGTAATGACAATTAAGTTATGGCATGTACATGTATGATTAAAGTGTTATTTCCAACTGGTTTTACTCACTAAACTAAGAGTAAAATACATGTACATACCTTTCACCATGTTTGATGCTAATAAAGCTTTTTGGGAAGTCATGACGGCAAACACTTCCAAATACTCCCTTCTCATCAAACAACTTGTTTTTTCCTTTTGACCTCAAATTGGGAAGGACTTCACCAGCATGGAAATGGTTGCAATTCTGTTAATAATAATAAAGATAATAATAAATAATACTAACAATAATCTGACAATGAAGTTAAAGTAATATTAACAAACAAGAGAGTTTGTTTTACAAGTGTTGCATATATTATTATTATTATTATTATTATTATTATTATTATTATTATTATTATTATTATTATTATTATTATTATTATTATTATTATTATCATAATTTTTTTTTTCATTGTATGAAGAAAATACCCATACATGTACCTCCCCTAAGGATGTTTCTGTTTTTATTTGGAGCCTCCCACCCCCCTGGAATTTCAAGTTTTGCTTCATACTTTCCCTTAAAAAGTTTGGCTGTTAGGAGCACCCTCCCTCTCAGAATTTCCAATGACCATCCATGGGGGTGTGGATATTTTCTGGAACCACACATTATAAGAATTCTTTATTAATAGTTAGCATACCTGTTCAGACACACTAGTTTCACTATAATGGTCAACAAAGTTGTCCACGTCATTCTGATCCCCAAAGAAAAGATCTTGGTGTTTTGGAGTTGCAAAGCCATATCCCTGTGACCGCTTTCTTGATAGGCCAAAGCATGCATCCATACATTCTATAAGAATTCCTTTATCCTATGAACAAAGATGTGAATTAAAATGGATACTACCTCAATGTACTATTATTGGAAATGCAGTATAAAAGATAATTATAAAATATCTATTAAAGCTACTAACTAATGGATTGAGATATTTAATTAAATGCGGCTAAATGTAATTTAGGCTAAGTTAGACTCGAGCCAATGCTGTCCTGCTGTATTTGGGTGGGCATGCGCTTCTGGATCACATACAGGTTTTTGCAGGGCATGCATCTGATGCCTTCCAGATGTGTGAGGACGTGCATGCTGCATTGATCTGTGAATCTGCTCGTTGCGTGCTTTTTTATTGCAATTCCAAAAAAAAGTCAGGGGCATGCATTTGTAATAAAATTTTATTACCTCTGGGCAGACTGGGCAATTTGAACCATTATCAATGGTTGGACAGTGCCTAACCAAGTGCTGCAGATGATATTTAAAGAATCTGAAAGACAGATTAATCAAGCTTAAAAAATGAAAAACCTAATACTACTTAAATTATGTAAATTACACAAATTATGGATCTAAAACACACAAAATACTACAAGATCTACTTAACAAGCACTCTTGCTACACACCATGCACACCTAGCATATTTGTGGCCCGGCTAGCATATGACTTTGAACCACTGTCTCTAGACCAATAAAACTATGGGAAATTGCAATTATTTACAGTAATATATTAATATATTATTGAATTTTTTTGATAATTAAATAAAACCAGTAGGTGTTATGGTAAATTGAAAAAACTTAGTTACTATGGTAAATTGGCAATTTACCTGATAACATATGATATTTGAATATAATTATAGTCACAACATGCATGTCAGTACAATGTTCTTCTTACAGTACCTGTATTCTTCAAAACAGCCAGAATTTAAAATCGAGTATATTGAATTGACCTACAGGAAAGTAAAGAAGCAAATTATAAGGCTTAGGCTTCACATGTACATGTGCACTTTTTTGAAGCACACTAGCTCACTCGTGTTATTCAGGAAGGTTTACTGTAACCTAACTGGCATGGTGACCGCATGGTGACCGCATGGTGACCGCATGGTGACCGCATGTCAATCAGTCAATTAAAAAATTAAAAATTAAAAATAACAGGATACTGCAATTGGTACTCCTTTGAGTCACTCAGAGCAAAAGTAGCTTAATAACAAAATGCAGGTACATGTACAGTAGTATTAGTGAAAATATGTATAATTTATAAACAAAGTGTAATTTACATGTGAAGAACTTACAATCTTTGGCTGTAAAAGTGGCCTTTTCAATTCAAGCATGGCAGTGAATTCTTTCAGAGACACTTTACAGCTTATAAACATATCTGTGACCTGATCCATAAGCCTAAACTGAAAGGCAGTGGTAGGTCTGTCCGGTGAACCAGGCCACAGATGTAGTCGTACCAAGGTGACAGCTGGATGCTCGCACTGGCAGAAACGGATCTTCTTTGAATGATGGTTTCCTAGGTTTAAAAAAATGTCCTTATAAATAATCTTATTTAAACTTGTTTGTCAATACTTACTGTTTACCGGTAACCTTTTTCATGCTCATGCTTATAAACCATCCTGTATTAGCTCCCCCAGCCCACTAAGTATATGTAGACGAATAAAAATCACTTATGAAGATATATAAAGTCCAGGGCCAATATAACCAGCAGTTTGATACACTAGCTATTATTAATGAAACTGCATTTACAATCAAGTACAGTGGAACAAAATTATCAACATTTTTGGCACCCTATGCCAATGCAATCATAATAAAAGCTGTGCACAAACATAAAACATGTAAAATAAACAAATAAGCATAAATATATTTGTGCTCACCATGTTCATCTATACACTGTACAATCCGAATTTCCCCTGAGGAGCACTCGTGGTCACTTCGGGCCAAAACATCGTGGTTGGGGAAAAGTGGAACAAACATTCCATCCTGCAATGAAAAAGACAGTGGGTTAGCTGTAGATCACTTTGTATTTTTCTCCTTTTACATGGCATTTACAATGTTCTTCTTCACAAGTACCAATAAGGAGGAAGATATAATTCAGCTTCCAGCAATAGAAGACCGTCATTACAATCATTTATTTATTTATTTATTTATTTTAATTAATTGAATGAGATTATACGATTATATCACAATCATGCATTGTAAATATGAAAAAGTTAATACAAATTTTCTACTGGAACTTACTTTCCATAGTTCCAACACATGATAAGTGTTAATGCCTCCGTGGAGCCTTTTAGAACAGTTGAGGCACAAGTAGATTTGAGGCCCGCAGTAAGTGCATCTTGCTACGGCCGCAGTTTCGTGGCACCAAACACATGTAGTATTGGGAAGGAACGAGTTCTCGATCTCTGTATTCACAAGACGTTCCCTCAATTCGCTCCACTTAATTTCTTCCTGTATTCGGCGATTCTGGTGGGCGCTTACAGAATGCCGAAAATCGCCAGATGCAGATGCATGCTCTGTATCTTCAGCCAGGTATACATTGGTGCAGTGCTCGATCTCGCGATTGACTGCAGGCACAGGCGATGCTGTCGAACTGTTTCCAATCGTACGGCGCTCTAGCGACAAAGAAATGTCTTGCCTCCTTGAACCACTGCGGTCAACGAACTTTGCCTTAAATGAAACGGGCTTGAAGCGCTTCATGATCAGACGATATTTTTGGCTTTTTTTAAACCCCGTCCGCCATTTTGTATTTAATCCCAATAATTGGATTCCTTGTCATGTAAGCTGGCACAAAAGATAATTTAGAACGGACGGTACCCGTTGTTCTAAATTTAGAAGAGTAGGGTTTAACCCATTTAGAACCCGAGATACGGGTGGCTGAAGACGGACCGCACAAACAAGTTCTTACACTGGGATGCAAGGTAAAATACTTCATACACTAATGTTTAAGTTTCGAGTTTTTCTTGCCGAGTGAAAGCTCACAAGTTTTTCTTTTTTTGTAATTTCAGTCGCTTTTCAAGATATTTTAGCAAAAAAAATAAATGAAAATATGATCGGGATTTCAAACTATCTTCAAACCGGGAAAGATTAAAATCAAAGCAATCACAACAACAAATCCGGTCGACCAAGTTGATCCCTGAATTCGCTCCTCACAATGTCAACGTCTGAACTGATCTGTACATTAATGAAGTAGTGGACAATATTGCAATATTTTTCGTACCACAAAGGTCAACGATTTTAATTTCTTTTTTTTTTTTCTCTCTCTCTCTCTCTTTTTTCTAGGGAGACGATTGTCCTAAATCAACTAAATTCCAGCGAAAACTCTTCCGTCCAATCTCCTGTCTCGATTATCTGCTGAAAGGAGCCTCAAAATGTGGCGTCTACAGACTTTACGATAATGGCGGAAACAGTTACCCGGCTTACTGTGATCTCAAGTCCGAGCCTGGAACTGCATGGACCCTAATAATATCCTGGAGTACTCTAAATCGTAAGCTGCCCGCGTTTCGGAAGATTCCTTTCAGGTACAACTCTCCAGTGAACGAGAACGCACAGAATTGGAATCTGTACCGCCTGAGTTTGGCACGAATGAAGTCCCTACAGAGTCACTCCACTCACTGGCGAGCAACATGCAGCTACCCGACCCACGGCGTCGATTTCAGAGATTACGTTCGGGGAAGCTTCAAGGACTTCAACATTGTGGATGAACTTGTTACCAACAAATGCAAGAAAGTTGAATACATCAACATCCGTGGACACATCGGGATCTACCAAACGGTACCTTTTTGGCAGACCGCTAACAGCCTCTTCCTGCATACTGACAGTACATACCCTACCTGTCAGTTTAGGCCAAAGGCGGGTTCAGTGAAAGAGGAAGACAACTTTGGCTTCTATGACTACATCAACCCAAAGGTCCGCTGCACACAAGGAAGCCAATCTACCACCCAGTGGTGGTTGGGAGCTCATCTCTGATGCGTTCACAGATGTAACAGCGTGCTAAACGGGGTCGCAGCATTTCACCTAGAACTTGATTTGACACGACTTGTAATCCGTAGATGATAAAGATACGAAATTATGTAGTCTTTCAGTAATACATTAATAAAGATTTTGCTAATCAACCCAGAGCGTGTGGAATCGATCATGTTGAGTGGAACAAAAAAGAGTGATAAAAAGAAAGAAAGAAAAAGATTGGAAAATACGAGTGACGAATGAAAACTTGTTTCTACCGGGCAACAGTCAAATGAAAATTATTTTTATCACAGAATTGTGTACTTGTGAAATGTCCCTCATATAGAACTGACCAGTAGCGTATCTAAGGAAGGACCAACAGCGCCCTAACTTCTCACTAACGTCAACACAACATTTTTATGTTCAAATTTAAGGACCAAAGGTTGTTTCCGCAACCATCGTAAAATTCTCAATATGAGCGCTTGTCTTTATTCATGTTGGACTTGTTGGCGGGGCGCTTGATATTGGAGAGCATTTTGCGGCTTGACAATGAGAAGAACTTAAATTAGCGTGAAACACTAAGCTAACAGCCTAAAACAGCGGGCTAAAATAGTCCATTCTTTCAGCTCTGGTCTGTTGGGTTTATCATCGAAGATAACAGGGATTTGGGGCCCTTCTTAGGGTTGGATTATTTTCGGAGGGGTTTACACTCAGAGTTTTGGGGAACTTTCATTCTTTCCGTATCCTTTTTTTTTTCTCAGTTTTCTCCGATTCCACCACTCCCTTTTGTATAACTCACTCCTTATATTTGAAAACTATACACCCCCTCACTCCCACCCACCCCCCCCCCCCCCTCACGATTTCTAAAGGACTGAGGAAGAACAACGCATGCGTCATAGGACAATGTTGTTCTCCCTCAGGTTTACAAGTTGGTACTACCATTGCAGTATTGCTTACTTCACACCAGTTTAGACGGGCGATATAGCGACGCATCGGTCAATTTACAACCAGGATGCTTCTGCTTCTGCTTGCAACTGCTTCATACGTGTAAAACGATCTTTATATTTGAAAGTTAGCTTCACGTTTGGTTTTCTTTATAACTGGTTGAAATTGTGGCCGAGTTTCCTTAGCCAATCACAAATCGTAGCAAGACAAAACCAAAGTAAGCAAAATTATTTTCGACACCAAGTTGAAGACCACTTTCAAAACATTTAGTTTAAAAACAAAGCCTTGAAACAATTTTTATGCTTCTAACAATCTATTTTATTATAAATAATTATCACCGCTACCACTGCACTCAAAAATCGCCTCCAGACATGGAAGATACGTCACCAAACGTATCCTGATCAACAGAAACGTGTGCCGAGCTTTCTTCATGAACACTGTTATCAACTGACGGTAGCATAACTTGGATTTTAGTTGGCTGTTGAGGTTCAATGTCTTCTTCATCAAGTTCAACAGCTCTATTACTTTCTCCCATAAAGCCTAATCCATCTTGCTCGCTCGTGAAAACATTTTTCTTCCCTTCCTCTCTGTCGTTGGCAGTGGGAAAAGAAACATCAGTGCCGAGCGTTCCCGGAAACAAATCCGAAGGATGAAGAGAACGCTCCTCGTGACTCGGCTCTCCGTCGGCATTCCTCGGAGAGACTTCGAGTACCGCCGAGGTTTTAGTGTTCTTCATATCCACAGGTTCGTCATACGAAGTGAATTTCTCAGGTAAAGGAGGAGGAAGGTTCCCAACAGCACCGGACGGCTCCCACACTACCACTTCACCGGAAGAGAGTTTCCTTGGGACTGCAAATAACAAAGAAGTGAAAAATTGTTACCTGATGTACTTGTTTTTAGTCGCACTTTAAGCTGGTTTGTTGTACTATATAAAAGCAACTTGGATTAATAGTACTCCTCTTCACTATCCTGGATGGGATGCTAGTCCATTGCAGGGTTATCCCCAGCAATATGTCGCCGATACCCATTTATACACACGGGTGAAGACAGACAATGTGGAGTAAAGTAACAACACGACAATGCTGAGAAGAGCGACTAAGATAAAAAGTACTACTGAATAGCTTTCAGTTGAGAAGTCTAACCACAGACTCAACTTGTTTATTTTTGTCTTTGTTGACTCCTGGAATGAAAGGGGTAATCAAGAACAAAATTCAGTGAACGTCCTAATACTAAGAGATTTGCCTGGATGATTATTCTTAAGCAATTCTGATAAATAATTATAAACTAGCGCCAACAGTATCACTCACCTACTTCACCAGGTTCCTTTGATTCAGTCTTTCTCTGACCTCTACTAAACATGCGCAGATGCTCTGTTAACAACTCTCCTTCGCTGGTGCTGTTATCAGCTGGCGGTCTGTAATTCTGAATGCAGTTCAACAGAACAGCCATTGGATCTCGAGGCCTCACTTCACCTGGCTCTCTCTCACTAACATCAGCGATAGAATCCTAAAAAGGCACAATTTACTGGTAAAACATATTTCAATTTTAATCCGCACAGGGAAGGTGAGATAACCTTAGGTCTTTGATAAAATACCAAAATGTCACCATTTAAATGCTAAGTACTTTCCTATGGTGTTATTAACGATGCTATACAAGATGGTTCTTCTTGGATTCTGTGGCTGAAATTCTAAGGAGTGACCAATAAACAAAATAAACGAATAAATATTGTTATTCACAGACAAAGTTTTTGTATCTAGTGTCCTTTGTAGACGTTATTTTCCTCCTGGGCCTGTCACGGGCTGCATGTCTTTGTTCACGGTCACTATCATGGTCTGATCGAAGATGGGCTCTGGGCTGCTGTTGTCCATGCTGAGGTTCGCGTATTCTATCCGTTGGCACCGCGTTTTCTCCGCGGTCTGTTCCGGGCTGCTCCGAACCTGCTCTGCCCACGGTAACAGCGTCCGGCTCAAATGTGTCTTGACTGTCGGAGTCGTCACACTGAACCGATTCTCTACACCCGTTCTTAAACAGCTTCCAATCCGCGTAGTTCCTGGTACGAATTTTCACATCGTTCTTGGCTGTGATCATGCTTCCCTTGACACCAATAACCACCATTGGGTCCGGGTCATACAGCGGCGTTAAGCTGTGTTTCCGTTCTTGTTCGCACAATACCGTGTCTCCGACTTTGATTTTCATCACAGCTGTATTTCTTCTCTTATCCGCGTACTGCTACATTTTCAGTTTCCGTTTTTTGTCGTTGTGGCGGATCACCGTGTCGTCCGGATGTTTAGGTTGTCGCTTGACCTCTGGGAATTTTCCCCGTAGCTCCCTTCCAAACATGAGTTTGTTCGGGCTGACTCCGGTGGTTGCATGTTCAGTTGCTCTGTATGCTCTGACTCCCCTGCGCACTTCATCCCTCACCGGTTTGCCTTCCAATGCAGCGATCCGTGCAGTCTTCTTTATTCTCTGCATAAACCTTTCGACTTTGGCTTCTTCCCACCCTGGTGTGACTTTCCGGTGCTTGAACCCTTCTTCTTGTGAGAATTCTTCAAATTTATGGCTGTTGAAAGGTGGACCGTTATCCGATTTGATCTCCTCTGGTACTCCATATGTGTCAAACACCCTCTCGAACACCGGGATGGTTGCCTTTTCACTAGTGGATCCCACGAATTTGACCACTGGGTATCTGGAATATTGGCATAGAATACGAGGGCGAGGTCTCCATTAGCCATAGGCCCGCAAAAATCCACGCTGACCTTATCCCACGGTCCACCAGGTAGTTCAGTCATCTTCAGTGGCTCGCGACGTGTTTGGGGTGTGTTAGATTGGCAGGCGATGCAAGTGGACACAAACATGTCACATTGGGAGTCCATTCCCAGAAACCATACATGTGCTCTCAGGAGCCTGTGTTTTATCCGTACAAGCCCTTGATGCCCCTCATGCGCTATCTCTACCATCCTCTGTCTAAGTTTTGCCGGTACGACAACCCTATCCCCTCTCAAGACCATCCCGTCTACTATGGTGAGTTCATGGAAAATGTGCCTGTATCCCTGTATACTTGAAACCTTTGTGTCTATCCAGCCTTGGTTGATACACTTCTTCAATTCAACTAGTGCCGGGTCTTCATCAGTAGCTTCCTTCACTTGGTCTCTGGTGACAGCTTTGGGCGTGTTGCACGTCACAACGTAATTTACATAATGGCGTACCTCCTTAGTCGTTCTCATTTCGAACTTGGAACACTCGAGGAGTGACACAGGGTGCCATGAAGTGTAGTCAGATATGTTTTCCTTTCCCGGGCGGTACTCGACCACGAAGTCATAGTCCATCATACAGTTGACGATCCTTTGGACACGGATCGAGGTCGTGTGCGTGGGTTTGTTGAACACACTTTCCAGAGGTTTGTGTTCTGTCACAATCTTAAAGGGTCTCCCGTACAGGAACAGATGAAATTTCTTGCAACCGAAATCACCGGCCAAAGCTTCTAACTCGATCTGTTTCCGGTCTGTGAGGCTCCGACTAACATACTGCACGATTCGCCAACACTGCTACCCCGGTTTCTCTGCGTGAGGGTTGCGGCCAGCCCCACAGGGCATCCGATGTGGAGCTCGTGTTCCGCCTGGGGATCAAAGTATGCTTGGACCGTATCGCTACTAAGCATGTCCTTGAGTTCCTCGAATGCTTCAGAGTGTTCTTGCTTTCACTCGAATTTTCCCGTAACTAGTTCACCGAGTTTGCAGGCAGCCCTCTGATACCGGCTGGCTTCCATGAATCGTGAACTATATCTGACTGTACAGAGGAATGAGTTAAGTTCCGTGGCATTTCTAGGGCGTTCCGCCGACTTAATGGCTTTCACCTTGCACGGATCTGGCGATACTCCATCTTTCGAGAACATCAAGCCATAGTAAACAACGCGATCTTTTTTAAATTCACATTTCACTTTGTTGAATGTCACATTCTTTTCGCCATTCTTCTCAAGGAGCGCTTTCAGGTTTGCATCGTGTTCTTTTGTGTCACGCCCATGTACAATGATGTCATCACTAATGTTAAAGACTCCATTTAGGTCGTGAGTCAATTCCTCCCTGATCGTCTCTTGAAATATCTCTGCTGCTGATCTTGTGCCATAGTTCAGCCTCTTATATCTGTACAAGCCAATGTGAGTCGAATATGTCGTAATGTTCTTCGAGCTCAAATCAAGCTCCAGTTGGTGGTATCTCTTGCTCATATCCAGGTGCGAAAACACAGTTGATCCGCTAAGTTCATTGACCACGTCGTCTATCGCGGCGTGCTGGGTGTGTCTGCGGGGTATTGCTTGATTTGCCACGCGCATGTCCACGTTCAGGCGTATTTGGCTCTGATCCTTCTTGGGGGTAACCACAGGTGGTGACACCCATCCCGTTGGCTCGCTGACCTTTTCAATGATGTCTTGGTCAATGAGATGTTGTATTTCATCTTCCATCTTTTGACGTACGCTGAACGGTTGTCGGCGTGGTGGCTGTGCGACCGGCTTAAAGTCGGGGTCTACATTCAAATCGACCAGAATTCCCTTTAGCTTTCCAATTCCTTGGAACTGGTCCTTGAATTCCTCTAAGATTTCTTTTACATTGTCGGTTTCTTCAGATTGATTGCTTTCCTTTGCAATCGCATTGGTGACCCGAATCATTCCAAGGTCTCTTCCGTCTATGTAACTAGGCAACGGTGCGGTCTGGGTATCTCCTTTTATTAGCTGCCACGTGACCACTTTCATTTTCGTCTTAGATTCCGTAAGCGCTTCAAAACAACCCAGCACCGGTAGCGTGTTTGCCTCTGAAGCAGCCCCGTACGGCTTTATTTGGCATCTTGATTTTCTGATCTTTACTCTTTTGTCCAGGCCGAATTTCTTGAACGTTGACTCATCTATAGCGTTGACCGTAGCACCGCTGTCAGGGAGTACCGTGACGCCAACGCCACTAATTAGCACTTTCTTTAGGGGCCTATTGTCCGATGGTCCCATAGGGTTTACCTCTTGCAGAATGCACGTGGACCCTTCGTCACTGCTGTCAGACGACGTGTCAGATCTTTGCTCGCCTGCTTGCCCTAGGTCCCTTGTGGCCTTAACTTCTTGCTTGCTTTTACACCATTTCGCAAAATGGTTTCTTCTCCCGCATCGTGCACACTGCTTTCCAAAAGCCGGGCATTTTCTTGATCCACCTTGGTGCGGCCAATGTTTCCCGCAGTTAAAGCACGATTTTTCCTTCCTTCTATCCGCTGTGATTTTATCGACTTCTTGCTTGACGGTAACATCATTTGGCGCTTGACTCTCTACTTTCGTAGCGTGTTGATCGACGCTTTCGAGGCCTCTGGCGTATTTAAGAGTTTCGACTAACGTTAGCTGGTCTTGTAACAACTTTCTCCTCACCCTCTTCGATTTACCGTTCTCTATCATAGCCATTAGTATCTCAGTATCTAACCAGCCTGCCGGAAAATCACAGTGTTCACCTTCTGCTGTGAGCTTAGAGATGAACGAATCCCAGGTTTCGTCTTTGCCTTGTTTGATGCAACGAAATTTGTGTATATTGAACAGCCGGTTTTGCGATTCTTTGAACTTGTTTAGTAGCGCGTTGATGGCTCCGTCCAGATCCGTTCCTGTGTCACCAAGCTGTTCAAAAATATCTCGAGAGTGCTTTCACCAATCGAATCTAAGAATAACGACCGTTGTTGTGCCTTGTCTGTGATGTTGTAGGCTTTCAAGTGGTTGTCTTTGAATCGTTTAGCATATTTTACAAAACGAGCGTAGACGTTTTCAGGGTCTTTCCGAACATCGAATTCGGGAAATTGCTTGTATCCAATGTTGACGGCCATTCCACTTTTATCCTCGTCGCCAATTTAATGTCCTTTAGTCATATTACACGCTTAATAATGGGCAACCATTAATGCCCGTTCGGCGTTCTGCTTATACTAATCTACATAGTGCAAAACGTGACAATATATATTGTGAATACATAATGTTCCCGCCACCCCACGCGTCCAGGCCCTCCACGCCATCACAGTACTAATATGTTGTTGTATAACTAAGCTCCAGGTGTCTCTCATTTTTGATTATGCGGAAAGAATCCTAACGAAAGCAACTGAGCAGTACTTTCTTGTGATAACGTTTATTGTACGGTGTATGAAGTGGTTAAAACTTCTGAGTTTTTTGGTTGGAATCCGAAGCCTGATAATACTGACCTTCCAAACTTTTTTTCCAGTGGTTCTTTAAAATTGATAGCAATACTCGTTGAAATTTTTAAAATACTGTAATTTTTTATTTCTCCTTGACAATGGCGTCATGAAGACACCGAAACGTCGGTTTTTATCGTTAATTTTTGCTTGTCTCTGCATTACCAAATCTTTATTGATAAGAACATTTCAGACGAGTGTAAAAAGCACAGAGGCATTCGCCAACGGTTCGTGTTTCTATAAGGGCTTTTATTTTCTCAATTTTTTATTAAGTAAGTGTAAGTGTTTATGATTCTACCTAAGAAAGGAAAGTTTTTTCTTTGAGTGGATAAATACCTGTAGAAACAGCCATTAACATTTCTTGTTTATTTATATCTCATAAAGATGTACGAGTACTCAGAAGCACAGAAAAAGTAAGAAACAAACTTATTAAAACTGCCAGCAACTCCCAGTCCAGCCTCCTCACTTTCTGTCACGTTACCCAAAGAGACAAGGGCGAGAATACCTCTGACATGACAGTAGTAACCAATCTCGTACCCAGAGTCCTCAGGCTCTTTGGTCAGCGGTTAGTCGCCAGGAGAGACGCTGGGGACATCGAATTTTATTACCGCAGGAATTCTGCGGTAAAACAAATGGAAACCGTTACGGAGCAGCCAATCAAAAATTTTGAATTTTTTCGATGTCCCCAGAGTCTCTCCTGGCGCCTAACCGCTGACCAAAAAGCCTGAGGACTCTGGGTACGAGATTGAGTAGTAACCAACAAAACAAATGAGCTCAGCCAACTTTAAAGTAAGGATATATGACAAAAATAAGTCAACAAAACTACCACACAGAAGTTAGTAACGAACAAGAAAGCTCACAAGTCCACACGCACCAGGCAGCAACTTTGTCTGACAAGAAGCATTTCAAAAAGTGTCTCCTGTGGTTTCAATTTGACTTGTTCTTCATAGCTTACCCAAGGCAGGTTTATCTTATTTAAGGTACTCTTGAATGTAGCAAGAACCACTTGTACAAACAGCAGCAAAGTGTAGCCGGATCTTTGTGTAATCAGGATCAGCAATGTTGAATAAAACGTAAAATCAAACGCAAGGCTGATCGGACAGCTAAAATAATTGGTTAGTGTTGTCTAACCGAAATATTGGGCAATAAAATTATTTTAGTTGTCCGATCAACCTTGCATTTGATTTTACGTTTTATCTTATTTACTCCACTACAAAGATTCATATTTAACTTAATCAAAGCAACAGGCATTACTTCTCTGATACTCTCGGTGTCTCTCAGGGTGCTGGCCGAGCTAACCTGGTACGGAGAATCGCTGACCCCGCTGCTACTATCCCGGTTGCCATGGTTACGTCCTTTCCCGACTTCTCCGCGTTGTAAGATACTACTGATTGCGGCTCTCGCGAGCTCATTACGGCTATCTAAGAACAACATAATACTCTAGAATACATGATGAATAAATGATGTGATTTATTAACAGGAATAGTTTGACGTCCTAAATATAAAAGCCACGATATGGAATTTATAGATTTATAAAGCCCTAGTTTTAAATTACGTCGGATTGCGATTAGAAGTCCTTCTTTGCTCAGATCCATCGCGAGAACGGACATCTAAAAAATAAGTCAGTAAACAAGCTATGCTAAAATAATTGACAGCTGAAATACTACTCTGAATGCTTTAAACACTTGTATCAAAAATACAATAGTCTGCATGCGCATGCGTATCAACCATTTGCCTGCCCTTCCCCTCCCCTGTGCTGCAGGTTTGTTTCGTTTTTAATTTGGGGGTCCCTCTCTCCGGAAACTAAGGTTTCGTTCGCCTCGCGCACGCGTCACTTACCTTCTCAGCACAACATTTGAGACCTACGAGTTTTTCCTACGACTTTTTTGCAATAGACAAAGAGTTCGAGTGAGTGAACCAGTATCATTTTGGCGGTGAAACGAGAAAGCCGTCGTTATTTTACTACAGGGTTTGGAGAGAACGGCGTGGTGGCAAAAATGAATCCTTGTCTCATCGAAACGTAAGTGATCTCGTCTTTTTGGAATTCAGTGCGTCGCTCACAAAGAGTAAACTAAAACTCCCGGGGTATCTCTGTTGTTACTACTTCGCTACAAACTTCAAGTCTTATTCGTAGTCGAACTCGTGACTAGAATCTAATGGTCTCTATTTACTTCTCACGCTGAAGCCTCGTCTTCTTAAAATTTCATAAAGTCAACAAAACTCATATTTTTTTTGTTTAGCTTGCGAGCAAGCTCTCTAATAAGGGTCTCACGCGAAATAAGTCTCGGGTGAGACCAAATAGAGAGCGTACGTGTTTCCTTGTTCTAATTTGAGCCAGAATTTATGGTGGGTAGGCCCGAGGGGCGAGGGGAGGGGTCTTAATAGAGACTTAACCTGTAACTAAACCGATCTGAAAGTCAATCGGAATGGATGTAAAACGAGAGATTGTGAAAAGAATTTAGGAATTATTTTTAAGTATTTCTCGTTCATTTAATTTATTCTTTTCTATCCGCACAGAATTAAGCAAGTGTAGACGAATCTATGTCCAAACGACATTGACTGTCTTTTTTTCAACAAACCTAAATTAGCATTTAATCATTTAATAGTATTCTGAACGTCTGGAAAGTAGTTGAGAGCCTCTGAGGCTGCCCCAATTTCCCGTTTTCTGCATTCTAGGCTTAATTTTAATCCTTTCTTTATCCACTGCAAACTGAAAAGGTAATCAGGTGTATTTTAAGAAAATGACTTCGTGAAATTCATTTTTTCTTCTACAGACAAATGCTTCAATGTTTACTTTCGAAACATGTTCTGCTCGGAAATAAAATAAACAGAAGCAACTGACCCAGTCGCCTGTTGAATAAATACTAAGATAAGGTAGCTCCCTTAAGACAATTGAAATGAAATGTAGACTTCCGGTGCGAAAGAAAATCGGTTTTAACGAACCTTTTGACATTTCACGGAATATAAGGCTATCCTGTCTTGAACTTCCCGTCGCTTGATCTCGAAAAAATGATCTTTTCTTACTTTGGAGAGTTTACTGACATAACGTTTTCCCGGAAAGCCCAATATCATTTTGTGCATAGTTTAAGACACAATTTTACTTCCAGGAAAAATGCTCCGTGTAAATACTGGGACATGAAAAGACTCTGAGGCCAACTGCCGCCTTGGTGATTTACACAGGCCAAGAGAACAACTCATTTGATTTGGAGGGAGCCAATGTTTACTTTTATAATAATAATTGAGATCGGTTTTCCATCAGAATCAAGAAAATAGTTCATGATGTTCAGGTATGAAATGGATTGTACAGCGTCTCCCCAGTTAGTTGTACTGTTTTTACAAATTCCTTTGTTTTTGTAGTCCAGTGTAATTTTTCAGCTGCGAAACAGATCAATCGTTATTTTACTTGTGATCCTTAAACAACTGCTTCACTCACCGCGAGCCTCGTTCAGATTTCTTACAATCTCGCATTTCATTTTGGCACTTGCATGTAAGCTTGACGAAGCTGTACCGACTTTCGATTGCTTTATTGTTTAATTTTGTGATGCCAATTCAGTCATCTTAGAAGGAGCAACCTGAAACGCGTGTTTGTAAATTGGAAATTTCATTGAGTGTCTTGAACACAAGCAGCGAAAACATTAAGCCGGGTTTTTCTGTCGGTTATAATAAAAATAAGCTATCGATCATATGGAACAACTGTGTACCCTTGGTCGCTGAATCACTGTGTCGCCATTCCATGTAATCGCGAAAATCTCTAACCGACTCCCTGACCCATTTTATCAACTTGGTATGCGGAAGGTTCTCTTCGGAGAATCCTCAAGACAAGATGAATAGTATTTCGGCCCTCAGACCAACGTGGAAGATCAAATCTTTCCTAGCCTTATAAAATTCCGTACAACGATGTTGCGTACAATATGTGCCCAAATTATGTTGTTCAACAACAACAAAAAAACACGTCGTCTTTTACAGACATGATTGTTTGGCGAAGGTTGAGTGCGAGGTTAATAATGAGGTAGTTAAAAAGTCGCCATACTAATTGTGCTGACCATACAAGCCACACTTTATTGCTTTAACAATATTTAAAAATGCATATAACCACCTCTCATCTTTGCGCTCACAACAAAAAAGTACTTGAGATTTATATTTCGTGTCTGAAGGTATAACTCGGTTGACTTTTACAAGATAGGGATGTTTTGATCACACAAGTGAGGCGTTGTGACAATATGGATTCGCGAATCTCTTGCAACAGTGAAACTAAATGGCAGGAACAGTTTCTCACGAAAATATGCAAACCGTCGATTGACTCAACAACCAAACGTTTTTTAACAGTCATCCAGATGTACCATAATGCTTCAGACTTGCCTACCAATCCTAAAAAAAGAGCTTGTGGTTTGGTCAGCGATCTTTTCACATTGCAAATACACCTGAGAGTAAGAGATTTGAATGCTGCCAAATATGGCGCTAACTGATGCAGGCTTTGTATATAAATCCGATTAAAAATAATTTCTGTAAAAATGGTTTCAAATATCTTCAAACTCAGAATACTTATAAGGTGCTTGGTAAAAGATTCTCTGATCAAAGCTGAGAAATAAAGGTTTGGTGCATGGGAAGCTGACATTCGCGTTTTTTGGTTTCCATCGGACATTCGTGTATAAAGTCCACACGGTACATCAATTTAGAGAAATATAAGGAAAAGACAAAAATTGATGTTGAGACTCTTTTAGAGCTTAGAGATCTTAAATTTGATCAGCCAAAGCTTTTGGCCAAATTTCTTTTGTACTCTTTAGTTTACGGAGTTTGAATATCCCGGCCACAAATTGATTCACACCGAGATAATTTGCGTCGTATTGCTAAATACATGTTCAACTCCCATGCGAATGGTTCTCATTGGCTTGTTGATTCGGACAAACTTAACACAAGCGCAGTTCTCAATATTCCAGCGTGCAGACTTACTTTATTCCTTATTTTCACTGCCAAAAAGTCCCCAGGCCGTAAGAAATTGTTCACTTTTGCTAACGAATTTCTGGTTTTAGCAGAGAATTTTAGCAGAGAAAAGATAAATCAAACGCACTTTACTAATCCTTGGTTATTACTAGTTATTTAATGTAAACAATCCAAACACTGATTCCTCAAATCACTGACTGAACTCAACATGAAAAATGCAAAAATACGGCTTGATCTGAATGAGGTGTGAAATCGTAAGGTGTGATATATAAAAATTTTACTAACATTTTCCAAAATTAGAATATTATATTGAATATTACGTACAGTATACATATATACAACTAAACAATTCATTTTGTAAACATTCGCAACCTTGGAGTGACTAGCTATGCGAGAACCCACCAAATTGACTTTGACAAAATATAGCGGGTGAATCGTAAGTATAGACATACGACTTGTAGCAGCGTATCTCTTTTCTTATGTAATGGGAACTACCCTGCAAGCCAGAGGTTTCCTTTCTGCTTCGGAGCAGAAAAGTGAGACAATCTCTTTCTCGCAGGATGAAGGAGGACTGAAGTTTCAAATTTATTGTTTGCTCCGACTCAAAATAATGCATTCAGTTTTACAGCGCATTAACCAAAAACCTCAAAATCAACGGGAAAAACTTTTCAACAGTCAACAAGAATAATAATGCTTTTCATCAAAAGAATCTTCATTCAGTTTCAAGTTGTCTCTTGGATAAATAAATGATCCCAGACTTAACACCTTGCTTGCCGTGCACTGCTTTAGGAACGAACCATGCACGAAAAATGAAAATGGCAAACTCCGATTGACATCAAGTTGTCACAGCAACAACCGAATTTTTTTGCTTCCTTTGTCTAGTCCACAAAACATGTTAAGTGGAATATGTTTTCGTGTTTTTGATTTATTTACCTGATATTTTGGTGCTACGTAATATAACACATAGCCTAGGCTGCTCGCTTGTTAAGGAGAAACTTGCGGTCAGCAACGAAGCGGTTTCCAAACTCTGTTTCTTTCTTCGAGCTAAATTCAAAACCGGCGTATTACGAGGAAAGCTAACGATGACATTTAAGATAATCGCGGCTTTTATTGGCATCACTTTTCTCGTAAGTGTTTTGTCTACGACACAAAACTATTCATCTGACGATGTTTTCCAGCCTTAAGCGTTAAAAGTTATGTCTGGGTCAATTCCAAAAGCGATCATCCCCCCCCCGGGCAAACCCCCGGGCATTTGACTTTTTTAAAAATGCCTGATCAAATTCCCCTCTATATGGGCCGATTTCTAGGTCAAATGCCCCACTGGTTGGGGCTGAAAAGTCATCGTGTTGGTTTTTTTTTGTACTCGCTAGCTCTGTTTATATAAAAATCAACGAAATTCATACATTAATAAATTTAAAACAATTTATTATTAAAGATAATGCATAACATCACATATGAAACTCAACTAACAGAGAGTTTAACGATATATGTACCGATACTCGCTTTTCTTTTATGTTAAATGTACGTGAAGTTTGCTAATACGTGTGATAACAAGAACAATGATAAAAAACACTATGTTATGAAACCTAGACATGCCAACAAGTCGAGCTTCGAACGCCGAGCAAAGGGAGAACGAAGCTTGAGGGAACTTTGAGGGGGTGAATAAGGGTATGTAAATCCGCCGATCCGCTAAAATCAATGACTGAATCCGTTGATCCGCTCAAAAAATCAACTTAATCCGAATCCGCAAATTGTTTGCCGCGTTAGATGATACGCGAGATACAAGGCGACTTCAGTTGTTGGAGTTGCGTTGCGTGATATTGTGTTTTAGCGTTGAGGATGACTATCAACGAAATATTTATGTAACCAACGTCTGTATCGAAACAAAATCTTGCAGATACGAGAAAAAGAGCAAACTTGAACTTCCTAACAACCAAAATCCAAAATCCGGGCCCCAAAACTGGATAAAACCGCGATCCGCTGTGATCATAGGATCCGCAGATCCGTTACAATTTTGCTCTGAATCCAGAATCCGGGCTAAAATATATACCAAATCCGCCGATCCGTAGACCTATTCACCCCCCTCGAACTTGGACATACCACTAAAAATGAGAAGCGAAGGGCAATATGTAACCCCGCCATGCCAAAAAAAATCTCAGATATATTTGTTATAACGCTTCTCTATGGTAGTATTAAATGGCTTACTACATTAAAAACTGTTTGACGCAAAATATACGCGTAAATTCTGGCTGTGAATAAAGCATTCCGACAATTTATGCGACCGCTGACCAGCATTTTTTCGACGGGTCAAATGCCCGATGGGTCGGGTTTTTATTCGCGTCAAATGCCCCACTATGTGGAGCCGAACAGGGGTCAAATGCCCGGGGGTCGCCCGGGGGGGGGATGATCGCGCTTGGAATTGACTGATACATTATGACCAAACTCAAAATGTTAGGAACAAAACTCAAACCGGCAAGCGATGCACGGACCGAACCCTGAAAGGAAGGAAATGACCGTTTTATTTAGCCTATTTTAGGGCTTAATACGCTTGTCTATAGTTTTGCTTAGTAACGCCGCATGACCAAGAAATATCACTTATAATTATATTATAATTCCTCACGCCGTTTACCGTTTTAACCTACAAAATCACAGGGATCTCAGGATCTCAGTTATTCGATGGAGAAAATCCCGTGACTGATTTTACTGCAAGAATATGATCTTCACTCTTCAACTGTCTAAGTTTCAAATCTTTCTTCATCTTCTAGGCACTTGCAGCAGCTGCTGAGCACAGACGGCACAAACGAGTTCTTACACTGGGATGCAAGGAAAAATACTGAAAATACTTAATTCCCACACTGATGTTTAAGTTTTGAATTTTTCTTCTCAAGGGAAAGCTCACAAGTTTATCTATTTTTATAATTGCAGTCTTTTAGCAAAAAAAAAATAAAATAAAATAAAAATATGATCGGGATTTCAAACTACATCACTTGCAACTGGGAAAGATTAAACTCAGAGCAATTGCAATCTTTTCTTTCCTTTTTTTTATTTTCTTTTGCAATAAGACATTCCGGCCGACCACGTTGATCCCTGAACTCGCTCCACGCAATGTCAATGTTTGAACTGATCTGCACATTACTGGGAGTCGTGGACAATATTGCGATATTTGCCAAAAACGTCAACGATTTTAATTATTTGGTAGTGTTGCTTTTTCCTTTTTCTAGGGAGACGATTATCCTAAATCAACTAAAATCCAGCAAAACTCTTCCGTCCAACCTCCTACCTTGATTATCTGCTGAGAGGAGCCTCAAAATGTGGCGTCTACAGGCTTTAAGATTATGGCGGAAACAGTTACCCGGCTTACTGTGATCTCAAGTCCGAGCCTGGACCCTAATCATGTCCTGGAGTACTCTAAATCGTAAGCTTCCGGCTTTTCAGAAGATACCTTTCAAGTACAACTCTCCAGTGAACGAAAACGCACAGAACTGGAATCTGTACCGCTTGAGTTTGGCACGAATGAAGTCCCTACAGAGTCACTCCACTCACTGGCGAGTAATATGCAGCTACCCGACCCACGGTGTCGATTTCAGAGATTACGTTCGTGGAACCTTCAAGGACTTCAACATTGTGGATGACCTTGCCGTGAACAACAAATGCAAAAAAGTTGAATACATCAACATCCGCGGACACATCGGGATCCACCAAACGGTACCTTTCTGGCAGATCGCTAACACCTACTCTCTGCATATTAACAGTGCATACACGGGCTCCTGTCAGTTTAAACCAAAGTCGGGCTCGGTGTCAAGTGAAGACAACTTTGGCTAATACGGCACAGCAAACCCAAAGTTCCGCTGCACACAGGACGGCCAATCTACTACCCAGTGGTGGTTGGGAGCTCATCTCTAATCTGGCGTGCGTTTCTCAAAACTCCCGAGAAGCTCCCCGTAAAGCCCCCGTAAACGATTTCTGGTGTTTCTCAAAGCGCACGAAATTCTCGGGCCCGAGAAAAGTCACGTCATTTTCCCCCGAAAAATTACGGGTGCTTGCGTGCTCCCGAGAAAAACTTTTTTCGGGTTAAAATCTTATCGAAAAAAATGGCCGCCGCTGTCGGGGCACTTTTGTTGCCAAATCGCGAAAAAAGAAATTACGATGAAAGAACGGTGTTGGACGGAATGCGAAGAAACGAGGTTGTGGAGCGCTACAGGTTGTCACCCGAACGAATTAAGTGGTTGATTAATAAGTTAGAGCCGGAATTAAGACGCAACACAAACAGAAACTTTCCACTGAGTGCGGAGACACAGGTTAGTGAGTTTCTTTTTATTTATTTACTGGTCATTATAACTTGTGAAAAAGCCGTGTCACAGAGGGAATTTGTATTGACACCGGTTGTCAACTCTTTCAGGTATTAACAGCCTTGCGTTATTACGCAACCGGAAGTTTCCTGAAAGTTATCGGAGGCGCAAGTCGTTGTGTACACACAATATCGAATTGTTTGTGTACTTTCGCCAGGGAATGGATAAAGTTCCCCACGACAACGGAAGAGTTAAATGTAAATACATATTGACTTATTAATAGTTACTGTGAGAAAAAAACCTTTTAAATTAATCGGACACCCGGTACTCCACATGCCCATTTCATACGAAATTTACAAAGATAAAAAATTGTACGCACAAAATAACTTCCTAGAAGTCTAAGTAATTTTCACGGATGTTGCCAAAAAAAAAAAATGCTATGAAATCACGAATCTAAAGCGATTTGGTTTCCAAAATCCTGTTAAATCGCCAAAAGTGAATTCTCGCGAAATATCGCCCTTCGAGAATTTCAAGAAATAAAGTTTTGCTGAGTTGTTATTTTTCACTGTTCATAGTCGGGAACAACCATAATTCATGTTTATTTCCTAGAGGGTATGCGTTGTTACACAAAAAGACGGGCTAAAACAATTTACTATTGAAAAATTTTCAAGAAAAACAGACACTGAAATAGCACTTCTACGAAATACGAACTGTTTTCTCGGCGGTCCGCATCTTGTTATGGATTTGGAATTATTGGTAGCTGTTGTGGGTCTGGCACGTTACAGAACTTGCCGTTTACAAGCGTTTTAAAACTACTAATTTATTGAATGCTTCCCAAGTCCCCAATTCGTCTGTTAGTCAAGGGCAAAGCCAAAAATCTTTTCCATAATGGCGGTAGCTTTGTGTGTAAATACAGCCTTTAGAACATCATGATCCAAGCAGTAAAGTTGTAAAGGCAGCACAACACTTTTTTTTTAATAAATCTGTATGTCACTTGTTTACTTGCAGGAAACCATGAGAAACTTTTACACACTTGCTGGTTTTCCCAAGGTAATTGGGGCGATTGATGGCACTCTTATTCCGATTCGAGCCCCATCAAAAGAGGAGCATCTCTACGTGTGCCACAAAGGGTACCATGCAATCAATGTCATGGCAGTCTGTAATGCAGAGATGAGATTCACAAACCTTGTCGCCAAATGGCATGGCTCAGCCCACGACTCAGCCGTCTTCAATGCCAGTGCATTGCAACTGCATATGGAGACAAGGGAAAAAGGAGGATGGCTGCTAGGGGACAGGGGGTATGCCCTACAGCCCTATCTCATGACCCCTCTAAATCCTGAGAAAGTGAGCACCCCCGGTGAGCAGAATTACCAGCGAAGCCACACTAAGACACGGAATGTTGTTGAGAGGTCTTTTGGATTGTTGAAACAAAGGTTTCGTTGTTTAGATTTTTCTGGGGGGGGCATGCAATTTTCTCCAGATCGCTGTTGCAACATTATTGTTGCAACAGTTGTTCTCCATAATATGTGTATTGTGGACAACACCCAGCTACCAGCAGGCCTGGCAGTTGATCGCAGGGATGAGGATGATGAGGATGAGGATGCCAATCAAACTGCATCAAATGAATCGGGCACCGCAAAACGCCAAAAAATAATCCAAGATGTTTTCTCATAAATAATGCATGTATCATAAGACCCTGATTATAATCCCCCCCCCCCCCCCATTTATTATTTACATTAGTCCACCTTGGTTATAGGGCATTCTTTTTCGAAACAAAAATTTGCATTTTTAGCCCCCTACCCCAAGTTATAAGCACCTCCCTTCCGCTTATAGACCTATCTTTATGTATAAACACACTCTCCCTTAAAAATGTATGGTACAGTAATAGCCTACATATAAGAACCTGAATTTTTCAATTTAGCCTAAATAGGTTCTTATATAAATGGTATTTCAAGCAAATTTAGGCTACCAAGGTTCTTAAAATATGTTCTTATATATTCATATGAATTTCATCTGAATATACCATATATATTATCAATATCATCTCATAATACAGTATAAATCATTTATTTGTACCACAGAGCAGTGCCTATAGGCAGTTCAGTACAGGTACAGCATATGTCCTTAACAAAACATAAGAAAGAAACTCATGTTGATACCAAATTCATAACAAGTTCATTTCATTGGGATATATTTTGATATTTTACATTTAATATTTTGTGATTCCTACAGAGTTGGAGATGGTCAGAAAGCTTTCTTTGATACTGTAGTAGAGTACAGTACAGTCGAACCTCTCCTTACGGACACCTCTCTAATACGGACACTTTGCTCTGTCCCTTCGGTGTCCGTATTAGAGAGGTTCGACTGTACTTGGAAATACTTGGGGAATTATTTGAATGGCAAACACAATAGACATACAACATGGTACTTAAGCTTGAAAGAAAAGAAAATTATGTCAAGTTACTCTTAAATAGATGATGATCTTAATTCAGCAGTTTCTACCTATACACTGTAGCAACACCACTGATAAGAACCTAATTTAAAATTTTAGCCTAAATAGGTTCTTATGTGGAGGGGACTTCAAATGAAAATTTTAGCCTAACAGGTTCTTAAAACCCAGGTTCTTATATGCGGGCTATTACTGTATTCCTTTATAAGTATCCCTGCTCATAAGTCCCCCAAACTTTGTTGACTTTTGCCAGAGTAAACTAAATTTAACAGAACTGAGCCAGAACATAAGTATAAGTAGAGAACAGTGACATTTTACTATCTCATCAAATACTATTGAAGAAAGGTCTTCATGTTTGACCACAGTTTTAAGTGTACAGCAGTTTACAAGGTGGATGTTGTTCATCTCAGTACAATAATAACAAGTATTATCATTTGTCTCACAAATATTATGTACAGGTGTAGTCACTTTCAGTTGGATTTTAAGACTTTTGACTGCTTAAGTACAGCTAAAGTCTTCCCTCAGGCAATGAGGTCAACTGGTTGACCTGCACCATTTCTATAGTGATGGTTGGCTATGATTGGCGCATAATGATCCTCATTGTTCTGCAGAGATGTTTTCCCCTTGGCAGGCCGCTGTTGTACGATTCTCCTTTTGCGTTTCTTGACCATGAGCATCCGTATGCTTCAGGCCGTTTAATTCCACCATCCCTGTTGATATCTACATATTAGACTCTAATATCATCAACAGGGATAGTGGAATTAAAATTCCTGAAGCACATTGATGCATATGGTCAACAAACACAACAGGAGAATCATACAACAGCGGCCTGCCAAGGGGACAACTTCTCTGCAGAACAATGAGGGTCAAAATGCGCCAATCAAAGCCCATGCATCATCATTATGATATAAATGGTGCTGCACAACCAGTTGATCTCACTGCCTGATGAAGACAAGTGTTAAGATGTCAAAATGTCATGATTTATAACTTGGTGACTAAATCCTGAGACAAACAATAATACACTTATTATTATAGTTAATTTTTCTTTCACCACAGCTAGCTGCTGGCAAACAAAAACCAGTGTTTCTCCTTGTTAAAAGTCTATTCTGAGGAGAGAAAAAAAAAAGGTTAATAATTCCATTTTGGAAGGTTAATACAATAATAATATCTATTTAAGTGATATATAATTATTTAAAAAAGCTTATTTAAACCAGGGCCATTTGTGATTAATAATAAGTAAGTAAGTAAATAAGGAAGTGAGTACTGAGTATTTAAGTCAGCAAGTATGTAAGTACATATTGCAGGTGTCGATACATGATCCCCACAAGTGAGCGTTTGTTAAGTATGCAAGTAAGTGAATAAACAAGTAAGTGAGAAACTTTATTTAAGGAGGGTAGTGATGCTTACGCCGATAACCCTTAAATGCCTTAATCAGCAGTGTTCCAGATCAAAAACCCAAGAATCCTGGCTTCTGGACCTGACAAAATGAATGGCAAACTAAAGAAGGTTTAAAGAGAACCAGAGCTATTGCCCCCTCAAAATTCTTCATTGACTCTCTGATTTTGAAGTTATCTGGAACACTGTTAAGGGCCCTCTATAAACGCTTGCACATTAATTCCACTATAATTTTAAGTAACGTAAATATCTAAGCTTGTAATTACAGAGTCAATGTCAGTGAACGAAAGTCAAACATTTTAAGTTTACAACAAATATTATTAAATATATCAAATGGAAAAATTTAATTACCTTCCTTCTGTTTTTCCAGGAGAATGTCCATCTCCAGCTTTACCTTTTCCATCTTCAGCTGGTAATACTTTGTTGCAACCTCAAAATACTGAAAACCAATTAAAAAATGGGTTGAAATGTTTCTTAGGTAAGCCAATAAGTACCAATCACTGGAATAAGAAAATGCATGTATGCCCTAATTCATGAATAAAACACCAACCTCCATCTGGGCATCTGCAAGAGTCTTTTTGCGACGCCTCTTGTTTGGTTCTCCTATCAACTCTATTTCTCTTAATGCATCAGATTCTTCTCCCTGCATATAAAGTGTAGAAAAACAATTTATTTAAGTATGGTTTAAAGTTACCTAATATGCTAAGGTACAACATAAGTTACCAAAAAACAAAACAAACAATCATATTGATTATCATAATGACACAACTCAAAATGATTATTTCTCAAATTACATAATTATAATAATAATAATAATAATAATATAATAATATTATTCACATACCTTTAAACTCATATATCCAGCCTGTTCTTCAACCAGAATTGCTGACAAATTACCCAAGAAATAAAGCAATGTTTAATTAAACAATGAAAATAAACAAAGGTAAGGGTTTTTCTCAGTAAGAAATAATCTGAGGCAAAAAGAGGGTGATCTACATTATCTGCCTTTGACTTATAGTTAATTGGTAATTTCATATTACAAATTATATTTGTAAGTCCTCTCTTGTGCTACTTAGATGATCACCCAGGAATCAGATCTGTTATTTCCACTTTTTCACGCTACATATCCAACTAAACAAAGACACAATGCCTCGTTTGATCTTTTGTCATGATGATGGCAAGTTCATCCTGAATACCTCTTGACTTGAAATTTCAGCATGAACTGGAGTACCATCCTCTCTGATCTTCCACTGCAGTGGCTCTAAATCTGTAATGAACAAAAAACATACTCAGGTATTCATAACTGTTCATTTTCCACCCAGATAAATGACAATGTATACATTCATGATCACACTAGTATTGCTCAAACTTCTAGCAATTGAAGGGTTTGATGGCAAGCTGGGCATTATCATTAAAAAAGTAACTTCAAGAAACCAGATTTTCTACAAACCTGTTTTAGCCTGGTGTGCTGACTTATTTATATTTGTACCATAGACATGTTTGTATTATATATTTATATATATGTAAAACAAAATGAATAAATAAACAGATCAAAGGACTTAAAGTGTGTTTGATAATTAATTTTGTATTGCTTGGCTTTGATTCAACTGAGAAGGAAAAAATCACTTAAAAGCAAAAATAAAAGTTAGCTGGAATTCAATAGTGAACTTGAATGATATTTAAAATAATCCTTACCAAATGTATCTATCCCGCCACTGATGCCAAGAAATGCCTGTGGCCCAAGAACTTCAGCAACCTTTCGTTCAGGTGAAGTCATGGTACTGGTGGAAGGGGTGTGATCTTTACATTTTAAAAATTGGCTGCTTTCCTGCCATTTTTAAGAAAATTAGTTATGTCAATCACTTTGTGTTCCTGTGAAATAGGAAAATTACCTCAAAATATGTTCATAAATATCTGCATGTATATAATGATATTATTTTAAAAATATAATTTGTTTATTTCATTGTACCTCATCATCAGGCAAATTTCCATTGCCAGTAGTTTTTAATCTTTTTATTTCATTATTTCTTGCTTGCCTCTCTTTTTTTTTAACTAATGCAGTCAGATCTTCCCACTTTTTCTTAACCTAGAAATGAAAAAATAAACCCTCTGAAGTTACTGTCAAAAGAACAAAACTTGTAGAGAAAATGGTGAAAATGAGATACATCCAATAACCCAAATCAATAATTATTACTTGCTTTGTTTGCATTCTGACATCAGTGCTTGTAAAACTCAACCCACTTATCTTGTGAAGGTTTTTAATTAAATCACTGACCACAACACCACCAATGTGTCCAAAGCACATGCAAGAAAATGGCAGTACATGCTTAATTATGGGGAAACAGATGTTTTTCAGCTTTTAATTACATGTATGCAAAGCTAGGTGAAATCTCGCCTCCTCATAATAAATGCAATTTCACCTCAGTTCATACTAAAAATTATCTTTACCTGGTCTACAGTTTTTCGGTCCCCCGTATTAACTGCATTTACCCGCACAGTGATCTCTTCCCACGCATCCTTCTTAGTATTGCTTGTTACGGTATTTGAGAATTTTGATTTCAGGATGGTCTAAAAAATAGAGTATTACAAAAAATAAACACAATTACCTTTGCCCTGAAGCTGTTTTTAAAATGCTGTAGGTTTCTTTGTTTCAGATGGACTAATTAACACAAATTATTATTTTGAAACAAAGAAACCCCTTTATTTTAAAACATACATGTACATGTATCCTATGGCATTTGAACAGCTTGTTTGTTCCTGCCTTGATTCTATTGTAAATGAAACTAACTTGAATTATGAACTGAATGCCTCAGATAACTCTTATTTCTCATCATTGTTCCAATGACATCATTTTGTGGATCTTGGTCATTTCATTTTATTTAATCATCCTCAGATGTTATTAATCACAATATATGTCTTAACCAAAAATGTATGAACCACAAGGAAGTTAAATGCCTCAGGATGGACAATGTGAAAAAATATCTCACTACAATGTCCAAGGGAATTGGGGAGGGGGGAGCAGAATGGCTACTGCTGGAATTGACTGATGCATTGAAATACACCTGAACACTTAAAATTAGTGTTTCAAAAACAATAAACAATTTTGCATTTGTACAATTTATGACAAAAACAATAAACTGAACTAAACTGAATTGTTATTATTTATCAGTTTCATATCCTGCCTTAAAAAAATTGTCCACCACAATTCTGCACTTACTTGATTTTTACCATACCCTTCAACAAGGGCCCTGTTCATTTCATCCGTAAACCTTGAACTAAATTTCCTCTTCTGCTCTGAAGACATCCTTTGACAAAATATTAATACTCAATTTGCTAACACATATATTTTCTTTATCATGACAACTTATGCAAAAAGGACACAAAAGGTCAAAAACTTAAAGTAAGTGCACATACTATATTAAATATAGTGTTCTTCATTGGTTTTCAAAGTGGATCAGAGGTAATAGCATGCTATGGTAAGAACAAGTAGGTCTTTTTGCCCTATAACAAAAAAATCTCACAAACAAATAATTATTAAATGAATAAATAAATGTATACAAAGAATACAAAGAGCATGATTATGTTGCATAATTATTTCCTACTCCTATCTCTGAGTTTTCAAAATTGAAAGTTACCACATGATCGTAATTAAATCAAGCTATTTAGAGTATAGCAATTTATATTTCTTTTTCTTCATATGTTCACTTACTTTCTTTTCTTGCTTTTTTTTCAATGTTTGTATGGCTCACTGACAAATTGTATATAGATTTCTGTAAACTGTCATTTTAAATTCTTATAAATTAGTCTTCTCACTACCCGCCTAGATGCTCTATCTACTTGCGGGTAAGAGTTGTCCTTAATTTTATTTTTGAATGAACTTGAACTTGAACTTGATACTGTCAGCTTGTCCCCATGAAGTCAATATTACACATTTTTCAAAAATTTTCCATGAAATTTTACTTTCATCTTTCACTTTTAATTCTGGTCTGACCGACTGGAAAGTTAACTTTTGCCAAAAAAAACAAAAAAACAAAAAAAAAAAACAAGATAGGATTGATAAAAATTGTTACAATGAAGTTGGGTTCATTAGAGTTGACCAGTGCCAAGAATAAAATTACAGATGTTATAATTACTTGATTATTGCCAAATTGATTTCATTCCCCTTTCCAGATTGCACCCTTGAAAAGAAGAATGCAAAATACCACTTAAAGCTGCTCCACTGAACAATTCCAACATTGGATTTTAACTAAAGCACCAGCCATGTGAGAATTTGACAGTTTTCCCACTTTGACCACTTAACATAACGGACAAAACCAGATTTTCCCCCCTTTTCTTTGTGCAACAAGTGCTTTTCAACCCTACAAAAAATCTAAACATTTCATTTCGCGTACACGTCCATAAGAATTGCGAAGAGAAAAAACGAAAAAACCAAGAATTACCGCAACATAATTATGCAAATTAGGAAACCTATCAAATTCTTACGTGAGAGAGACATGAAGCCTGACATTTATTCAGTGAAACATTTGGTTCCTCCGTGAAGTTACAACTTAAATTTTTATCCTTTAAAACTTGAACACGATTGCAATAATCATTTCAATTTTTATCCTTGGTAGGAATGCAAGACCAAGCGTCACTTTAAACTAAGCTCGTGGAATTCTACGAGCATTTTGAAACTTCAAGTACTTCCTGAGCTTTATTGCTAGTTTTTTCCCTACAAATTAAATTATCTTAATTAACGGTAAAATTCATGTTTTTAAGGTTACCTTGTGAACAGACTTGAAAGCGCCACTTCCGGTTCCAAAGACGGCGCAACAACCTTCACGTTTGACGCGGCGACCACATAAATTCCCGCCAAAATGCCGGCAAGACTTCAAAGCTACTCAATCGCAGACAACCATGATAACAGTATACAAGCTTATATATTTCTTCAGTGAAAAGACAAGCATTTATAGAATCGTGTTGTATATACTGACTCGATCATTTCTCTGGGTTAAATAAAGTAACTTCAATACTTTATAAAAAAAGAACAGTGACAACTGAAAAGCGAACCGCAAGTATGGTGTTCGAGTCTTTCAATTAAGAACACCAGCCAGCTTTCAGGCAACTGAATTGGACCAGTTGTAAGACAATTCACATCGAAAATACGAAAAAAATTAAAACTCAAACTTACCTGTAAAGACCTTAGCTGTCTATGAGTATAAAACCGTAAAAAAAATTAAGCTTATCAAGCAACCGCAAATAAACCTCGCAGCCATCGCAGTGTTTTCCACCGTTTGTAAGTTCAAAAGGTACAAAACAAATATCTCATAGTCATCCGAAGGTAATTTGATAATTTTCGAAGCCGTGTCGACGACCGCTGAATGCCCTGATGTCAGGCAGGCTGGCTGAAAAAAGTAGATGAGTTATATATCATGTTATGCAAGAAAACAACCCACATGCACTGCGCAAAAATGTTGAGCTCCCGTTGTTGAGCTGCAAATGCAGAGATTTCGGCATTTGTCGATGTCTTTTGATTGAAAACTTTTTGTAAAATGAGTAAAAGAATACTTATCCTTTGGAAGTAAAACATTATATGCATCTTAGCATCACAGCACTTGTTTCTGATGTAGATAACAGGCATTCTAGAATCATCAATAAAGATGGCTGCCCCGAAAACTAACCCGAAAATATCGGGAGGCAACTCGGGACAATTTCGGGTGTTTTGAGAAACACTTTTCGGGACCCGAGAAAAACACCCGAGAAGCGCCCCGGAATGTTTTCGGGCCCGAGAAGTTCTCGGGAGTTTTGAGAAACGCACGCCTGGTCAGAGAAGCTACAGCATGGCACAACAGGTGCACAATCTGTGTTCCGTAGATGATAAAGATACGAAAATATGTAGTCTTTCTCGAATACATTAATAAAGATTTTGTTAATCATCGCAAGCCGTGTGAAATGGAACCAAAAAGAGTGATAAAACAAAGAAAAGAAAAAAAAATGGAAAATGCGAGTGACGAATGAAAACTTGTTTCTACCGGGCAACTGAAAAACGAAAATTATTTTTATCGCAGAATTGTGTACTTGTGAAATGTCCCTCATATAGAACTGACCAGTAACGTATCTAAGGAAGGACCTACAGCGCCCTAACTTCTCACTAACATTAACACAACCTTCTTATGTTCAAATTTAAGGACCAAAGGTTGTTTCCGCAACCATCGTAAAATTCTCAATATAAGCGCTGGTCGTTGGCAGGACTCTTGTTCATCATTTGGCTTTTTGGCGGGGCGCTTGACATTGGAGAGCATTTTGCGGCTTGACAATGAGAAGAACTTAAATTAGCGTGAAACATGAAGCTAAAAGCCTAAATAGCAAGCTAAAATAGTCCATTGTCTCAGTTCTGGTCTGTTGGGTTTATCATCGGAGATAATAGAGATTTGGGGCCCTTCTTAAAGTGGGATTATTTTCGGAGGGGTTTTCATTCAGAGTTTTGGGGAACTTTCCATTCTTTCCGTATCCTTTTTTTTTTCTCAGTTTTCTCCGATTCCTCCACTCCTTTTTGAATTACTCAATTCCCCCCTCACACGGCTTTCCCCTCCCCCCCCCGTGATTTCTAAAGGACTGAGGAAGAACAGGAACAACGCATGCGTCATAGGACAATGTTGTTCTTCTTCAGGTTTACAAGTTGGTACTACCATTGTAGTGTTGCTTACTTCCCACCAGTTTAGACGAGCGATATAGCGACGCATGGGTCAATTAGCGACAAGGTTGCTTGTGTTTCTGCTTACAACTGCTTCATACGTGTAAAACAACCTTTATATTTGAAAGTTAAACGATTAAAATTAATACCCTGTGGAAAAAAAACACTCGTGTGTGGGTTCAAATCTTATGCGGTGTCCTCACTGTTCAGTGGTTTTCAATCGTGAAACGCAGCACCAACACCAAAGTTATCCGGCGATGTGCCGTGGCCAATCACAACAGACACAAACAGCATATGTAAATAACCCACGCGCGAAAAAACGAGGGCGAGCAAGCCACGATAGCTTCACGTTTGGTTTTCCTTATAACTGGTTGAAATAGTGGCCGAGTTTCTTTAGCCATCCACGAATCGTAGCAAGACAAAACCAAACAAACAAAATTACTTTCGACACCAAGTTGAAGACCACTTTCAAAAACATTTAGTTTAAAAACAAAGCCTTGAAACAATTTTCATGCCTCTAACAATCTATTTTATTATAAATAATTATCAAATTGTCAAACACTTTTATCATGAGCCTGTGGCTCGGGGGACTGGGAGACCACCCCCTGTGTATTTGACATTAAATAAATTACTTACTTACTTTACTTATCACCGTTTCCACTGCACTCAAAAATCGCCTCCGGAAATGGAAGATACGTCACCAAACGTATCCTAGCCTGATCAACATAAACGTGTGCCGAGCTTTCTTCATGAACACTGTGAACACTGACATGCAAAACATACAAAAGATACTGATTGGTTCCTCGTCGTTCAAGCTGTCAAAAAAACTCGTCGCTTCGCGGCTTACCAATACAATGCGTCTCACAAAAACTAATTCTAGCAAAGTAATTCTATACTGCTCGCGTCTAAAAATTATAATAATATGCGTAGAAAATGACATCTCTTCCTTTAGGCTAACCCTGCAAATTGCGCCGTAAAATTTTAATGTCAATCATAATGACATGAATTTACCATTACGCTACCCGGCGGAGAGATACCTTATCCCGTTGCCTGGGGCAATCGAATCCACTACAAGTTAAAGGTATTATCATTTGCGTTCCATGGCAGTGACTGTACAGAGTTCCTCTCTACTATTGTACGTGTTATCAACTAAAATGTAAACACTGTGAAAACTCTTATCAAGAACGGCGTTTTATCAGAGAAGTGTGTGTGCTTAATAGACACGGTGGATCCTTTCAAGTCGTGAGTCAGTAAAAAAGCTATGCTAAAATAATTGACAGCTGAAATACTACTCTGAATGCTTTACACACGTGTATCAAAATGCCCATGCGTATCAACCGTTTACCTACCCTTCCCCTCCCCTGTGCTGCATGTTTTTTTTGTATTTGGGGTCCCTCTCTCCGGAAGCTAAAGTTTCGTTCGCCTCGCGCGCGTGCTTTCTTAGAAAGGAAAGTTAGGAACCGGCCAGTTTGCTAAGGAGACTATTAAACAATACGGGTGTCGCGTCACTTACCGTCTCAGCACATCATTTGAGACCTACGACTTTTTTCCAATGGACAAAGAGCGCGATCGAGCCGGAACCAGTGTCATTTTGGCGCGAAAATGAGTCGTTATTTTACTACAAGTTTTTGACAGAACGGCGTGGTGGCAAAAACGAATCCTTGTCTCCTCGAAACGTAAGTGATCTCGTCTTTTTGGAATTTAGTTCGTCGCTCACAAAGAATAAAATAAAGCCCCCGGGGTATCTCTGTTTTTACTACTTCGCTAAAAACTTCAAGTCTTATCTCGAAGTCGAACTCGTACTAGAATCTAATGGTCTCTATTTACTTCTCATGCTGAAGCCTCGTCTTCTTAACATTTCCAAAAATATCGTGCGTGATATTTAGCCTGCGAGCAAGCTCTCTAATAGGGGTCTCAAGTGAAACAAGTCTCGGATGAGACCAAATAGAGAGCTTGCTCGGCAGGTTATGCGTTTTCTTGTCCTAATTTGAGCCCGAATTTTTGGTGGGGAGACCAGACGGGGCGAGGGGTGGGGGCTTAATAGAGATTTTACCCGTAACTGAACCGATTGAAAGGCAATTGGAATGGAAGTAAAACGAATTTAGAAGTTATTTTTAAGTTTTTTTTCATTTATTTGGTTAATTCTTTTCGATCCGCAAAGAATTAAGCAAGTGTAGACGAAGGCCTTGTCCAAACGACATCAACTGTCCCTTCTTCAACAAACCTAAATTAGCATAAGTATTTAGCATTTATAATCATTTAATAGTATTTAACGTCTGGAAAGTAGTTGAGAGCTTCTGAGGTTGCCCCAATTTCCCGTTTTCTGCACTCTGGGCTTAATTTTAATCCTTTTATTTATCCACTGGAAACTGAAAAAGTAATCAGGTGTATCTTAAGAAAATGAAATTCATTTTTTTCTTCTACGGACAAATGCTTCAATGTTTACTTTCGAAACATGTTCTGCTCGCAAATTTTGTTTACCCATAAAATAAACAGAAGCAACTGACCCAGTCGCCTGTTGAATTGGGTAGCTCCCTTGAGGCAATTGAAATAAAATGTGGACTTCCGGTGCAAAAGAAAATTGGTTTTAACGTACTTTTGACATTTCATGGAATACATTAAGCTACCCTGTCTTGAACTTCTGGTCGATTGATCTCGAAAAATGATCTTTTCTTACTTTGCAGAGTTTACTGACAGACGTTTTTGCACGGAAGCCCAATATCATTTTGTGCATATATAAACAATAGCCTCCATTTGGCGCGAAAATATGCTCAGATATTTGTCCGCGGACATTATCTGTTCCGAGAAGCGAACAGTTTTCCGAGAGCGAAGCTCGAGGAAAACTGTGAGCTTCGAGAAGCAGATAATGTCCAAGGACAAATATCTGAGCATATTTTTAAAGTCAAATGGAGGCTATTGTGTTTATTATCCTTCAAATATTTTTCGCAACATGCGGGAATCTCGCGGGAATCGGCAGGATCTGCCATTCTGCCATATGTCAATCACGTCAAAGTTTGTCAGTTGGCTTCCAAAATCTCCACGTCAGATTTCGCTTCAGGTCGAAAGCGTTTGTTTGGGGAAAAGGTGAAACATTTGAAAGGAAAGTAAACTTGTTTAATTCGACAAAAGCAAGATACAAGTGGCGGATAAGGTTACAGGGAATCTAACTACCTCTCGTGAACAAGCTAAAGATCACTGAAAGCGAAAAACTGTAAAGTATCGCATTCCGTAAAAAGTGTAAACTGCCGTCAACGAAACAGCCGGAGGTTTGTCGTTCTCTTCCTTTATCTCGTGTTCAATTGGAGCAGCACTTTATATCGAAAATACAATTGTGGAATTTGCTAGCCGCCGGAAAACGACCTGTGAAGAAATCGAAGCTGAACCTGCAGTCGAACACGACGCCACCGGTTGTTTTTGCTGGATTCCATCAAAGTGCTTTCTTTGCTAACTTGACATTGAATTGAGCCAGCAACGAAGTCGTTCACAATCACTGAGGATTAAACTTGTTGCTCGAGAGTAGGACAAGCTGCTTCTCTTCGTGGAGAATTTCGACATCTCGGGGTATCATGGCTGGTTTTTGTTTCGTGGACGAGATTTCATGTTCTCGAGCGATCTCGACCAGGTGAGCATTGATAGCATCATGTACCGGCTTGAACTCTGTCAGTAATGGTACTGAAATTTATGTTTTCGTTATTTGAATTCCTTATATCCAGGCCAGCACGAATTGCTCTCATTGAATTACAACTGTAATATTTGCCGTCGTGTGAGCGAGCTTCGAGCTTATTAATTAAACTCGTTTAATAGCTTGTTGATGGCTTTTTCATTTTGCCAGACTGAAAGAAAACCATAAATACTCTTAAATGAGATGGGCTAAAACTTTTCGCTTTTCATATTTTTCAGTTTTACCACATTTTTAATTCAAGGACTGTTAAACAGAGTTCAAACCAAGAGAAAATGTCGCAAATACGAGCTTGAGTATTTGAACATTTCGTTTACGAACAGCTTACCGTCAAAAACGTTTAGAGCGTATGTCGTTTTCTGGTACTGGTTTATCGACCAGCAGGTTTATCTCTTCTTCTGTCACAAAAGCAAACCGTTCCCCCATCTTGACATTCATTTTAATTGCAAACTTGACGCTCCTTGAAGTTTTTGAAATTGGCGAATATCACCTGGGGAATATCCTCGGATATTCCCCAGTTTTAGCTGTTGTATATTCGGTCACGTGAGGCGTTTAGACCAATCGCGCGCGAGCGAAAATATTTGATGGATTATAATTTAAGATAATATCACTTCCGCAAAAAATGCTTCCGTGTAAATACTGGGACACGAAAAGACTCTAAGGACAACTGCTGCCTTGGTGATTTACACCGGCCAAGAGAACAATTGATTTGATTTGGAGAAGCAATGTTTACTTTTATTATAATGACTGAGATCGGCTTTCCATCAGAATCAAGAAAATAGTTCATGATATTCAGGTATGAAATGGATTGTACAGCGTATCTCCACTTTGTTGTACATTTTTCACAAATTCCTTTGTTTTTGTAGTCCAGTGTCATTTTCCAGCTCCCAAACAGTTCAGTCGCTATTTTACTTGTGATCGTTAAACAACTGCTTCACTCCGCCAGCCTCGTTCGGATTTCTTACAATGTCGTATTTCATTTTGGCAGGTGCATGTAACCTCGACGAAGCTGTACTGACTTTCGATTGCTTTATCAGTTTTGTGATGCCAATTCAGTCATCTTAGAAGGAGCGACCTCAAACGCGTGTTTGTAAATTCGAAATTTCATCGAGTGTCCGGAACAGAAGCAGCGAAAACATTAAACCTGGTTTTTCTGGCGGTTATAATAAAAATAAGCTATCGATCATATGGAACAGCTGTGTGCCATCCGACGATCGCTGACTGTGTCGCCAATCCATGTAATTGCTAAAATCTCTAACCGACTCCCTGACCCACTTTACCACGAGTCTCGCAGTAACTTGGTATGCGAAAGTTCATGGCTATGATTCTCTTTAAAGAATTCTCATGACAAGATTCACCAGGCTGGACACACGTTCGACATTCAAATCCTAGCAGTATGCAGGATATTTGTCCGATGAACCTAGTTTAATGGCCTTAGCTCCCACGAGTCTCCTGTAGCTCAGTTGTAGAGCATCCGAACTAGTAATCGGAAGGTCTTAGGTTCGACTCCTGATAGGAGCACTCGGATTTCTTTTTTCCGAGTATGCCTGCGTCACTTTCTTGAATAAACATCATTCTCATTCATTCACCAGGCTGGAAATATACCATCACATTTCTTTCAAGATGAATAATATTTCGACCCTCAGAAAAACGTGGAAAATCAAATCTTTCCTAGCCTTACAAATTCGTACAATATTATTGCGTACAATATGTGCCTAAATTACAACAACGACAACAAAAATGACCTGAAAGACGTCGGCTTTCAGTTTCAAGAAATTAATGTTTGAGAATTGAATAGGCGAATGATGAGTGCGAGGCGTATCAAAATGAGGTAATTCAAAATCGCCATGTTAATTGTGTTGACCATACAAGACACGCTTTATCGTTTAGTACATATAACCGTTTCTCATCTTTGCGGTCACAAAAAAGTACTTGAGATGTATATTTCATGTTTGAAGGTGTAACTCGGTTGAGTTTTACGAGATGGGGATGTTTTGATTACACAAGGGAGACATGGATTCGCGAATCGCTTACACTGAAACTAAATGGCGGGAACAGTATCTTACGAAAACATGCAAACAGTCGATTGACTTCAACAACCAAACGTTTCATCAGTCATCCATTTGTATCATAATGCTACAGACTTGCCTACCAATCCTAAAAAAAGCTTGTGGTTTGGTCAGCGATCTTTTCGCATTGCAAATGCACTTAAGAGGGGAAGAGGAAATCTTTTTTGCCTGTACGCCATTTTGAATTATGGCAAATATGGCGCTAAGTGCAGGCTTTGTATATAAATCCGATGAAAAATATATTCTGTAAAAACGATTTGAAAGATGTTAAAACCCAGAATACCTATAAGGTACTTGGTAAAAGATTCACTGATCAAATCTGTGAAATAAAGGTGTGGAAGCTGACATTCGCGTTTTTTGGTTCCATCGGAGATTCGTCTATAAAGTCCACGCTACATCAATTTAGAGAATTATAAGGAAAAGAGAAAAGTTGATGTTGTGACTCTTTTAGAGCTTAGAGATCTTAAATTTGAACAGCCAAAGCTTTTGGCCAAATTTCTTTAGCTTACGGAGTTTGAATATCCCGGCCAGAAATTGATTCGCACCGAAATAATTTGCGTCGTATTCCTAAATAAATGTTCAACTCCCATGCGAATGGGTCTCGTGGGCTTGTTGATTCGGACAAACTTAACACAAGCGCAGTTCTCAATATTCCAGCATCATGCAGACTTACTTTATTCCTTAATTTCACTGCCAAAAAGTTTCCAGGTAAGAAATTGTTATTGTTTTATGTAAACAATCAGAACACTGATTCCTCAAATCACTGACTCACTGTGTTGAGTTTTGCTACATTCACTGAGTTTATTGCATTGTACCAGAACAAAGTTTGATACATGGTAATTCTCGACAACCTCCTCCCTGAAATCCACTTTTAATAACGAATTTCTGGTTTTAGCAGAAACTTTTAGCAGAGAGAAGACAAATCAAACGCACTTTACTAATCCCTGATTATTACTATTTACTATTACTACTGTTAACAATCCAAACACTGATTCCTCAAATCACTGACTGAACTCAACATGAAAAATGCAAAAATACGGCTTGATCTGAATGAGGTATGGAATCGTAAGGTATGATATATAAAGATTTAACTAACAATTTCCAAAACTAGAATATGTATTGAATATTACGTACAGTGTACATATACAACTAAACGATTCATTTTGTAAACATTCACAACCTTAGAGTGATTAGCTGTACAAGAACCCACCAAATTGACTTTGACAAATTATAGCGGGTGAATCGTAAGTACAAACGACTTGGAGCAGCGGATCTCTTTCCTTATGTAATGGGAACTACCCTGCAAGCCAGAGGTTTCCTTTCTGCTTCGAAGCAGAAAAGGAAAACAATCTCTTTCTCGCAGGACGAAGGAGTACTGAAGTTTCAAATTTATTGTTTGCTCCGACTCAAAATAATGCATCAGTTTTACAGCGCCTTAACCAAAAACCTCAAATTTAAAAACAAAAAACTTTTCAACACTGATCAACAAGAATAATAATGCTTTTTTATCGAAAGAATCTTCATTCAGTTTCAAATTGTCTCGTGGATAAATAAATGATCCCAGACTTAACACCTTGCTTGCCGTGCACTCAGGCTCTAGAAACGAACCATTAGAAAAATGAAAATGACAAACTCTGGTTGACATCAAGTTGTCACAGCAACAACCGAATTTTTTTTGCTCCGTTTGACTAGTCCGCAAAACATGTTAAGTGGAATACGTTTTCGTGTTTTTGATTTATTCACCTGATATTTCGGTGCTACGTATTATAACACACAGCCTAGACTGCTCGTTTGTTGAGGAGATACTTGCGGTCAGCAACGAAGCGGTTTCCAAACCCTGTTTTTTCTTGGAGCTAAATTCAAAACTAGCGTATTTCGAGGAAATCTAACGATGGCATTTAAGATAATCGCGGCTTTTATTGGCATCACTTTTCTCGTAAGTGTTTGGTCTGCGACACAACACTATTCCTCTAACGTTCTTTCCAGTGTTAAATGTGCACAATTATCACCAAAGTCAAAATGTTAGGGACGAAATTCAAACCGGCAAGCGATGCATGGAGCTACGTAACCCGGAAAGGAAGGAAATGACCGTTTTATTGAGCCTATTTTAGGGCTTAATACTCTTGTCTATAGTTTTGCTTAGAAACGCCGCATGACCAAGAAATATAACTTACAATTATATTATAATTACTCCCGCCACCTACAAAGTCGCAGGAATCCCAGGATTTCAGTTATTCGATGGAGAAAATCCATGTCTGATTTAACAACAAGAATATGATCCTCACTATTCAACTGCCTAATTTTCAAATCTTTCTTCATCAGGCACTTGCAGCAGCTGCTAAGCACAGACGGCACAAACGAGTTCTTACACTGGGATGCGAGGTAAAATACTTCAAACACTGATGTCTAAGTTTCGAGTTTTTCTTGCCGAGTGAAAGCTCACAAGTTAATCTATTTTTGTAATTTCATTCGCTTTTTAAGATATTTTAGTAGAAAAAGAAACTAAAAATATAATCAGAGCAAATTGTAACAAGAAGTTCTGGTCGACCACGTTGATCCCTGAATTCGCTCCTCACAATGTCAATGTCTGAACTAATCTGTACATTACTGGAGTCATGGACAATATTGCGATATTTTTCGTGCCATAAAGGTCAGCGATTTTAATTCTTTGTTCTTTTTTTTTTTTTTTTCTCTCTCTTTTTTTCCTAGGGAGACGATTGTCCTAAATCAACTAAAATCCAGCAAAAACTCTTCCGTCCAACCTCCTGCCTTGATTATCTGCTGAGAGGATCCTTAAAATGCGGCGTCTACAGACTTTACGATAATGGCGGAAACAGTTACCCAGCTTACTGTGATCTCAAGTCCGAGCCTGGCACTGCCTGGACCCTAATTATGTCCTGGAGTACTCTAAATCGTAAACTGCCCGCGTTTCAGAAGACCCCTTTCAAGTACAACTCTCCAGTGAACGAGAACGCACAGAACTGGAATCTGTACCGCCTGAGTTTGGCACGAATGAAGTCCCTACAGAGTCACTCCACTCACTGGCGAGCAACATGCAGCTACCCGACCCACGGCGTCGATTTCAGAGATTACGTTCGTGGAAGCTTCAAGGACTTCAACGTCATCGATTACCTTGACAACAACAAATGCAAAAAAGTTGAATACATCAACATCCGCGGACACATCGGGATCCACCAAACGGTACCTTTTTGGCAGGGTGCTAACAGCCACTTCCTGAATATTGACAGTTCATACACTACCTGTCAGTTTAAGGCAAAGTCGGGCTCGGTGTCAAGTGAAGACAACTTTGGCCACTATGCATCCATCAACCCAAAGTTCCGCTGCACACAGGGAAGCCAATCTACCACCCAGTGGTGGTTAGGAGCTCATCTTTGATGCGTTCACAGATGAAACAACGTGTTAAACGGGGTCGCAACAATTCACCCCCAACTTGACTTAGAACAAACTGTGATCCGTAGAAGATACGAAATTGTGTAGTCTGACAGTAATACATTAATAAAGATTTTGCTAATCATCTCAAAGCGTGTGAAATTGATCATGTTGAGTGGAACGAAAAAGTGATAAAACAAAGGAAAGAAAATAGGTTGGAAAATGTGAGTGATGAATGAAAACCTTTATATCTGGGCAAAAGTCAAATGAAAATAGAGATTTGCGGGCCTTTCTTAAGGTGGGGTAATTTCCTTTGGGGTTTACACTCCGAATTTTGAGAAATTTTCATTCTTTCCGTTTCCTTTTGGATCACCCACGCCTTATATTTGAAAACTATACCCCCTTCGCCCCACACCCCCCCCCCCCCCCCACCCCGTTTCCTCCCACTTTCTAAAGGATTAAAGGAGAACAAGAACAACGCATGCGTCATAGGACAACGTTCCTCGTCGGGTTTACACGTACGAAGCAAGCAGCACAAGTTGGCACTACCATTCCCGTTTTCCTTGCTTCATACCAGTTTAAACGGTTGATATAGCGACGCATCGGTCAATTAACAATAAGGTTGCTTGTACTTCTGCTTACAACTCCTTCATACGGGTAAAACGACCTTTATATTTCACAGTTATACGATGAAAATTAACGTCTTGTGGAAAGAGGAACAATCCTGTGTGGGTTCAAATCTTATGCGGTGTCCTCACTGTTCAGTGGTTTTTAATCGTGTAACGCAGCACCAACACCAAAGTTATCAATGCGCTCTGGCCAATCAAAACAGACGCAAACAGCATATGTAACTGAAGCCACGCGCGGGAAAACGCGGGCGAGCAAGCCACGATAGCTTCACGATTGGTTTTCCTTATAACTGGTTGAATTAGTGGCCGAGTTTCTTTAGCCAATCACAAATCGTAGCAAGGCAAAAACAAAACAAACAAAATTACTTTCGACAACAAGTTGAAGACCGCAGTCAAAAATATTTAGTTAAACGAAGCCTTGAAACAGTTTGATGCTTCTTACAATCTCTTTTATTATAAATAATTATCACCACTGCCACACTCAAAAATCGCCTCCAGAAATGGAAGGCACGTCACCAAACGTATCCTGATCAACAGAAACGTGTGCATCACTTGCTACCAAGCTTTCTTCATGAACACTGTTATCAACTGACGGTAGCATAACTTGGATTTTAGTTGGCTGTTGAGCTTCAATGTCTTCCTTATCAAGGTAAGCAGCTCCATTACTTTCTACCTTAAAGCCTAATCCATCTTGTTTGCTCGTGAAAACATTTTTCTTCCCTTCCTCTCTGTTATCATCAGCCAATGCAGAAGCCCCTAGCGTGTTGTTGTTGTTGCTGCGGCTGTTGCTGTTTCTGTTGTCGTTATTGTGTAGTGGGAAAAGAAGTATCTGTGCAAAGAGTTCCAGGCACTGAACAAATCCGAAGTATGGAGAGAACGCTCGTCGTGACTCGGCTCTCCGTCGGCATTCCTCGGAGAGACTTCGAGTACCGCCGGGGTTTTAGTGTTCTTCACATCCACAGGTTCGTCATCCAATGTCAATTTCCCAGGTAAAGGGGGAGGAAGGTTCCCCACTGCACCGGACGGCTCCCACACTACCACTTCACCCGGAGAGAGTTTTCTTGGGACTGCAAATAACAAAGAAGTGGAAAATTGCTACCTGATGTACTTGTTTTAAGTCGCACTTTAAGCTGATTTGTTGCACTAGAAAGCAACTTGGAGTATTTATACTCCTCCCCTCTATCCTGGATGGGATGCTAGTCCATTGCAGGGTTATCCACAGCAATATGTCGCCGGCACCCATTTATACACCTGGACGAAGACAGACGATGTGGGGTAAACTAACAACGCGACAATGCAGAGAAGAGCGACCAAGATAAAAATTTCTACTGAATAGCTTTTAGTTGAGTATTCCAACCACAGACTCAACCTGTTTGTTTTTTTTCTTTGTTGACTGCGAGAATGAAAGGGATAATCAGTTACTTTCGAAATTTTTCAAGAACAAAATTCAGTGAACGTCCTTGAATATCCAATGTAATACTACGATATTTGCCTGGATGATTATTCTTAAGCAATTCTAATAAAGAAACTAGCGCCAACAGTGTCACTAACCTACTTCACCAGGTTCCTTTGATTCAGTCTTTCCCTGACCGCCATTGGGCATGCGCAGATGCTCTCTTAACAACTCTCCTTCGCTGGCGCTATTATCCGCTGACGTCGTGTAATTCTGAATGCAGTTCAACAGAACAGCCATTGGATCTCGAGGCCTCACTTCACCTGGCTCTCTCTCACTGACATCAGCGATAGAATCCTAAGAGAAAAGCACAATTTACTGGTAAAACATATTTCAATCTTAATCCGCACAGGGAAGGTGAGATAACCTTGGGTCTCTGATGTGGCTATTTAAATGGTAGTGACCAGTACTTTCCTATGGTGTTATTAATGATGCTATACATCATAGTTCTTCCTTGATTCTGTAGTTGAAATTCTAAGGTGTGACCAATAAGTTGAAAGCTACTAAGCAAAACTTTGCTGTGGCACTAGTATGTTGTTTTATAATTAAGCTCCAGGTGTTTCTCATTTTTTATTATGCAACTGAGCAGTACTTTCCTGTGATAACGTTTATTACGCTGTATGAAGTGGTTATAACTTTTGCGTCTTCAGTTGGAATCCTAAGCGTGACCATTCTAAGATCTTCTAAACATCCAAATAAAAGCTACTGCGCAGTTCTTTCCCGTTGCGCTGTACATTATGCTTTACAAGGTGTTTCTCGCTTTTGAGACTGTGGATAAAATCTTTACTACGGATAGCGGGAGCATTTATTGAAAATTTAAGAAGCATTAATTTCCTTCTTTTAGCACTACGATAAAATGAATTGTTGTTACAAGAAACAAAATATTTTACAGTGGTTCTTAAAATTGATAGAAATACTTATTCAAATTTTTAAAACAACATTTCAGACGAGTCTAAAAAGGATGGTGTCATTTGGCAACGGTTTTCTCCCGAAGAAATGAAAGTCTTTCCTTGACTTGATAGATACCTCTAATCATAGTCCATTAGAATTTCTTGTTTATCGTTATCAACTGATCTCATAAAAATTTACGAGTACAAAGAACCACAGAAAACGTAAGTAACAAACTCGCCAGAACTGTCAGCAACTCCTCGCCGGACCTCCCCCCCACTTTCAGTCACTCTACCCAAAGGGACTGGGGCGAGAATGCCCCTAGTAGAAACCAATAAAAACGTGAGCTCAGCCAACTTTAAAGTAAATATATCTGACAAAAACAAGTCAGGAAAACTACCACACAGAGGATAATAACCAACAAGAAAGCTCCATAGGTCCACACGCACAGGCCAACAAGTTTCTCAGAGAAGGAACATTCGAAAAAGTGTCTCCTGTGGTTTCATTTTAACTTGTTCTTCATCATTTAACCAAGGCAGGGTTTATCTTATTTGCTTCACTACAAAAATTCATATTTAACTTAAGCAACAGGCATTACCTCTCCGACACTCTCAATGTCTCTCAGGGTGCTGGCCGAGCTAACCTGGTACGGAGAATTGCTGACACTGCTGCTACTATCCCGGTTGCCATGGTCACGTACTTTCCCGCCTTCTCCACGTTGTAAGATGCCGTTGACTGCGACTCTCATGAGCTCATTGCGGCCGTCTAAGGACAACATAATACTCTCGAGTACAAAAATTGTGTGATTTATTAATAGGAGTTGTTTGACGTCCAGAATATAAAAGCTACGATATGGAATTTATAGATTTATAAAGCCCTAGTTTCGAATTACGTCGGATTGCGATTAGAAGTCCTTCTTTGCTCAGATCCAGCGCGAGAACGGACATCTAAAAAATAATAGCAGTTAACGGTTAAACAAGGGAGGACTGGGGAGTTGAAGAAAGAAAGAGAATTAAATTATCCTTTTGACTTCCCGTTTCAGACATAAAGAAGCTACTGATTGGTTCATTACCATTCAAGCTGTCAAAAAACTCGCTTCTTACTAAATACAACGCGTGCTACGAAAGTTGATTCTAGTAAAGTAATTCGAGACTGCTCGCATCTAAGAATTACAATAATATGCGTAGAAAATGACATATTTTACTTCAAACCAAACATGTAATATGGGGCCATTAAAGTGTTAGTGTGATTCATAATGACACGAATTTATCATTGCGCTATCGGAGAGATATCCTATCCCGTTGCGTGGGGCAGTCGAATGCACTGCAAGTAAAAGGTATTATCATTTACGTTCCATGGCAGTGACTGTACAGAGTTCCTCTCTACTGTACTATTGTACGTGTTATCAACTAAATTGTAAACTCTCTGAAAGCTCTTATCAAGAGCGGGGTTCTATTAGAGAAGTGGGTGTGCTTAATAGAGACGGTGGATCCTTTCAAGTCATGAGTCAGTAAACAAGCTATGCTAAAATAATTGACAACTGAAATACTACTCTGAATGCTTTAAACACGTGAAACAAAAATACGGTAGCCATGCGCATGCATATCAACCGTTTGCCTACCCTTCCCCTCACCTGTTCTGCATGTTTGTTTTGTTTTGGGAGTCCCTCTTTCCAGAAGCTAAGGTTTCGTTCGCATCCCGTGCGCGCTTTCTTGGAAAGGAAAGTTAGGAACCGACTAGACTTCTAAGTAGACTATTAATACGGGTGTCTCGTCACTTACCGTCTGAGCACAACATTTGAGACCTACGACTTTTTTCCAATGGACAAAGAGCGCGATCGAGCCGGAACCAGTGTCATTTTGGCGGAAGAACGAGTTGTTATTTTACTACAAGTTTTTGACAGAACGGCGTGGTGGCAAAAACGAATCCTTGTCTCCTCGAAACGTAAGTGATCTCGTCTTTTTGGAATTAAGTTCTTCGCTCAGAAGAGTGAAATAAATCTCCCTGGGATATCTCTGTTTTTACTACTTCGCTAAAAACTTCAAGTCTTATCTCGTAGTCGAACTCGTACTAGAATCTAAAGGTCTCTATTTACTTCTCACGCTGAATCCTCGTCTGCTTAAAATTTCAAAAAATATCGTGTGCGATATTTGGCCTGCGGACAAGTTCTCTTGTAAGGATCTCACGCGAAATAAGTCTCGGGTGAGACCAAATAGAGAGCTTGCTCGGCAGGTTATGTGTTTCCTTGTCCTAATTTAAGCCCGAATTTATGGTGGGGGAGACCCGGCGGGGAGACGGGAGGGGACTTAATAGAGATTTTACCTGTAACTGAACTGATTTGAAAGGCAATCGGAATGGATGTAAAACGTGACATTGTGTAAAGAACTTACAAGTTATTTTTAAGTATTACTTATTCATTTGGTTCATTCTTTTCGATCCGCAAAGAATTAAGAAAGTGTAGACGAAGGCCTTGTTCAAACGACATCAACTGTCTCTTCTTCAACAAACCTAAATTAGCATAAGTATTTAACGTCTGGAAAGTGCTTGGGAGCTTCTGAGGCTGCCCCAATTTCCCGTTTTCTGCATTCTTGGCTTGTTTTTAATCCTTTCTTTATCCACTGCAAACTGAAAAGGTAATCAGGTGTATCTTAAGAAAGTGACTTCGTGAAATTCATTTTTTTTCTTCCACAGACAAATGCTTCAATGTTTACTTTCGAAACATGTTCGGCTCGGAAATTTTGTTTACCCATAAATTAAACAGAAGCAACTGACACAGTCGCCTGTTGAATAAATACTAAAATAAGGTAGCTTCCTTGAGACAATTGAAATAAAATGTAGACTTTGGTGCAAAACAAAATCGGTTTTAAAGTACCTTTTGACATTCCATGAAATACATTAGGCTACCCTGTCTTGAACTTCTGGTCGCTTGATCTCGAAAAATGATCTTTTCTTACTTGGGAGAGTTTACTGACATAACCTTTTGCCCGGAAGTCCAATATCATTTTGAGCATATTTTAAGACACACTTTTAGAATTGTCATGACAAGATGAATAATATTTCGGCCCTTAGACGAGCGTGGAAGATCAAACCTTTCCTAGCCTTAGAAATTCCGTACAACGATGTTGCGTACAATTTGTGCCTAAATTATGTTGTTCAACAACAAAAAAAAACACGTCGCTTTTCACAGACATCAATGTTTGAGAATTGAATAGGCGAAGGTAGAGTGCGAGGCGTATCCGTTAATGAGGTAATTAAAAATCGCCATGCTAATTGCGCTGACCCTACAAGACACGCTTACATATAATCATTTCTCATCTTTGCTCTCACAACAAAAAAAGTACTTGAGATGTATATTTCGTGTTTTAAGGTGTAACTCGGTTGAGTTTTACAAGATAGGGATGTTTTGATAACACAAGTGAGATATTGGACAATATGGATTCGCGAATCGCTTGCACTGAAACTAAATGGCGGGAACAGTTTTTCACGAAAACATGCAAATAGTCGATTGACTTCAACAACCAAATGTTTTATCAGTCATCCAGCTGTATCATAATGCTACAGACTTGCCTACCAATCCTAAAAAAAAGCTTGTGTGATTGATCGGCGATCTTTTCGCATTCCAAATGCACCTGAGAGGGGAAGAAGAAATCTTTTTTGCCTGTACGCCATTTTGCCAATTTGAAATTATGGCAAATATGGCGCAAAATGCAGACTTTGTATATGAATCCGATGACAGTTAGTTCCTGTAAGAATGATTTCAGATATTTAAACCCAGAATACTTATAAAGTACTTCGTAAAAGATTCTCTAATCAAAGCCGAGAAATAAAGGTTTGGCGGAAAGCTGACATTCGCGATTTTTGGTTTCCATCGGGCATTCGCCTATAAAGTCCAGGCTACATCAATTTAGAGAAATATTAGGAAAACTCAAAAATTGATGTTAAGACTCTTTTAGGGCTTAGAGATCTCAAATTTGATCAGCCAAAACGTTTGGCCAAATTTCTTTGGTTTACGGAGTATGAACATCCCGGCCAAAATTGATTCGCACCAAAATAATTTGCGTCGTATTCCTAAATACATGTTCATCTCCCATGCGAATGGGGCTCGTGGGTTTGTTGATTCGGACAAACTTAACACAAGCGCAGTTCTCAATATTCCAGCAAACAGACTTACTTTATTCCTTAATTTCACTGCCAAAAAGTCCCCAGGTAAGAAATTGTTACGTTTTATGTAAACAAATAGAACACTGATTCCTCAAATCACTGACTGTGTTGAATTGTTTTGCTACATTCAGTTTATTGCATTGTACCAGAATAAAGTTTCATACATGGTAATTCTCGATAACCTTCTTCCTGAACTCCACGTTTGCTAACGAATTTCTGTTTTTTTCAAAACAATAAAAAACCCTATAATTTTAGCAGAAATAAGACAGATCGAACGCACTTTACTAATCCTTGATTATTACTAGTTATTTAATGTAAACAATCCAAACACATGATTCCTCAAATAACTGACTGAACTCAACATGAAAAATGCAAAAATACGGCTTGATCTGAATGAGGTGTGGAATCTCGGTAAGTTATAAAATTTAAAACTTTTACTAACAATTTCCAGAATTAGAATATATATTGAATATTACGTACAATGTACATATGCAACTAAACAATTCATTCTGTAAACACTCGCAACCTTAGAGTGACTACCCACCAAATTGACTTTGATAAATTATAGCGGGTGACTCGTAAGTATAGACATACGACTTGTAGCAGCGGATCTCTTTTCTTATGTAATAAGCACCATCCTGCAACTGAAGACAAAGGTTTCGTTTCTGCTGCGAAGCAGAAAAAGAGGGCAATCTATGTCTCTTAGTATGAAGAGGAACTGAGGAATCCATCTGAAATGTCAAATAAAATTTATTGTTTGCTCCGACTCAGAAATAATGCATTTAATAGGTCATTTTCATGATGGCGTCATTTGACTACAACTACCAGAATTCATTTTGTTTTTCTTTTCAAATTCAAATTTTATAATCCCAGTGGAGAGCAAGGAACAATAGCTCTAATTAGCATGAGAAAACAAAAAACTGAAGGATTCTGGTAGTTGTAGTCAAATGACGCCATAATGAAAATGTCCTATTTTAGATCGCAAAACAAAGACCTCAAAATCAATAGGAAAAAGCTATCTACAACAGTCAACAAGGACAAGAATAACTTTTATCGAAAGAATCTGCATTCAATTAAGAGTTGTCTCTTGGATAAATGAATGATCCCAGACTTTGTAGCTTGCTTGCCGTGCACTGCTCTACAAACGAACCATGCAAGAAAAATGAAAATGGCAAACATGTTGACATCAAGTTGTCACAGCAACAATTTTTTGCTTTCTTTGTCTAATCCACAAAACATGTTTAGGGGAACACGTTTTCGTGTTTTCAATTTATTTATCTGATATATTTTGGTGCTACGTAATATAACACACAACCTAGACTACTCGCTTGTTGAGGAGATTCTTGCGGTCAGCAACGATGCGGTTTCCAAACCCTGTTTCTTTCTTCGAGCTAAATTCAAAACGGTTTTTCGAGGAAAACTAACGATGGCATTTAAGATAATCGCGGTTTTCATTGGAATCACTTTTCTCGTAAGTGTTTTGTCTGCGACACCAAATTATTTATGGAACGATCTTTTCCAGATTTAAACGTGTAAAATTATCTCCAAACTCAAAATGTTGGGCACAAAATTTAAACCTGCAAGTGACGGCATAGACCTAAGCCATAAAGAAAGGAAATGACTAATTCTTTTAGCCTATTTTAGGTTACAAAAATCGATTGTGACGTGAAGGGAAAATTGGGCTTACGCTTGTCTATAGTTTTACTCTGAAGGCCGCATGCCAAGAAATATAATTTTAATTCCCCACTCACGGCGTTTACATTTTTTAACGTTAAAAATCACAAGAATCTCCGCCAGGATCTCAATGCTGAAAAATATGTACAAGAATAATATGATGTTCTCTCTTCAACCGTCTAAGTTTCAAATCTTTCTTCATCTCCTAGGCACTTGTAGCAGCTGCTGAGCACAGACAGAACAAACGGCGAGTTCAGCTTAAGCTGGCCATGGTTTTCGAGGTAAAATACAGTACTTCACTGCCGTCTGATTTTTACTGAAACCTGGCAAGTTTATCCCTCACTTTTGTGTAATTTCAGTTGCTTTTAAAGATACTTCATGATCGGGAGTTCAAACTATCCTGATAACGTGAAAAATTGAAATCAGAGAAATTCAGTTCGAACCGAATTTTTTGCAATAAGAAACTTTGGTCGACTTGCTCAGTGGTTCCTGAATACCGCGCTCGCGAATATTTCGCTCCTAACAATCCGCCGAAGGTTTGGAATATGTACATTTCCGGTGTCGTGGAGAATGTTGCGATATTTTTCGTGCCAAAAATGTCAGAGATTTTAATTCTTTGTTGTTGTTTTTCTTTTCCTAGGGAGACAATGGTCCTAAATCAACCAGCGAAAACCAAATCCAACAAAAACTCTTCCGTCCAACCTCCTGCCTTGATTATCTGCTGAGAGGAACCTCAAAATGTGGCGTCTACAGACTTTACGATAATGGCGGAAACAGTTACCCGGCTTACTGTGATCTCAAGTCCGAGCCTGGCACTGCCTGGACCCTAATCATATCCTGGAGTACTCTAAATCGTAAGCTTCCTTCTTTTTACAAGATTCCTTTCAAGTACAACGCTCCAGTGGACGAGAACGCGCAGAACTGGAATCTGTACCGCCTGAGTTTGGCACGAATGAAGTCCCTACAGAGTCACTCCACTCACTGGCGAGCAACATGCAGCTACCCGACCCACGGCGTCGATTTCAGAGATTATGTTCGTGGAAGCTTCAAGGACTTCAACATTGTGGATGACCTTGTCATCAAGAAATGCAAAAAAAGTTGAATACATCGACATCCGCGGACACATCGGGATCCACCAAACGGTACCTTTTTGGCAGATTGCTAACAACCAATTCCTGCACACTGACAGTACATACACTACCTGTCAGTTTAGGCCAAAGTCGGGTTCAGGGAGTTGGGAAGACAACTTTGGCTACTATAACTACGTCAACCCAAAGTTCCGCTGCTCATAGGGAAGCCAATCTACCACCCAGTGGTGGTTGGGAGCTCATCTCTGATGCGTTCACTGATGTAACAGTGTGTTAAACGGGGTCGCAGCATTTCAACCCGGACTTGATTTAGAACAAACTGTGATCCGTAGATGATAAAGAAACGAAATTATGTAGTCTTTCAGTAATACTGATTAATAAAGATTTTGCTAATCATCTCAAAGCGTCTCAAATGGATCATGTTCAGTGTAACAAAAAACAGTGACAAAACAAAGGAAAGAAAAAAAAAATGGAAAATGCTAGTGACGAATGAAAACTTTTTTTCTACCGGGCAACTGCCAAATGAAAATTATTTTAATCACAGAATTGTGTACTTGTGAAATGTCCCTCATATAGAACTGACCAGTAGCGTATCTAAGGAAGGACCTACAGTACCCTAACTTCTCACTAACATCAACATAACCTTTTTGTGTTCATATTGAAGGACTGAGAGTTTGTTTCCGCACACCTCGTAAAATTTTCAATACCAGCACGGGTCTCGGTTCGTGTAGGCTTGTTGACTGAAAGCGGCGCTTGATATTGGAAAGCCGATTTGCCAAATTCGAATTGATTGGGCTTGAAGAACATAAATTATCGTCAAACACGAAATAACAGCATAACAGAAACTCTCAACAGTCCATGGGTTCAGTTGAAGTGTGTAAGGTTTATCAATAAAGATAATAGAGATCTGGGGCCCTTCTTTGGGTGGAGTTATTTTTGGGTTACTTTGCGATACTGTGACGTGGATCTCTCCCTTGTGAGGTACGATTTAAAAGGGGACTGTACAAAACCCTTCCTGCAAACCCACATAACAATAAAAGATTAAGTAAAACAACAAATTTAATAAATGTAGTATACATAAACGCTTAGTAAACACAATAAACGGTAACGTAAAAAAAAAATTTCTTAACCTAATTAATTATCTTAAACTAAATTACTTATTTCAGTTCAGTTCAGTCCTTCCTTGTCCTTGAAGTCTTCTCCAGGCACAAACAAACTGCTACTTCAACCACTCGCATAAACAAACCGCACCAACAACCGTTCACACAAACCTCTCCTTCTTCTCTTCTGGCGCCTTTTCTCTTCTTTGTTCCAGTCTTGTTTGACTCCTCCGCACTCAGTTTTAATATCTATGCACACGGCGCCGACAAGGGTTTATGTCAGGGAAAACACGGCTGGCTCCTGCCAATGGCTCTTGACAGTGACTTGAACAATTTCGCCTTCGACCTTGCAATACAAACTTTTTTGCTTCTTCTTACTTCTCTGTCCTTTTTCTCCTTCCAAGAATAACAACCAACTACAAAACAACAACCTCGACCTCTATTTAAATACTGTACACAATTACGACATTACAAAGAAGATTCCAGAAAACGCTAACTACAAGATGTACAATAAATGCTGATTACACAATAAGATACAAAATACACGGTAACGGGAATAATAATAGTTAGTTAGATTGAATTGAAATTTACAATACTACACACAATTTCCTAAGACAATAATTACTAATATACTAGTGACATTTTTTGACTGATAAAAAATACGACGAATTAAGACTACAAATAATTAACAATAAACCTAACGAACTTAGATAATGAAAAAGAAACGACTAAATTTCTACATGCAAACACGAAACATGAAAATGCAAACATGAAATGAAAACAACGAAAACATGAATAACATGAGTTTCGTGACACCTCCCCCCTGAAGAAGCCTATTTTTGGGGTGGGCACACAAAAATAGAAATGGACAAAAAAAAATGATGGGGATGGGGTGGGGTTGTGCGAGCTCTAGCAAGTTCAAGCCCTACTGAGTGCATCCACATTATTTAGAATTTTTCTTGCCACTTTTATGCTCTACGTCCATATCGTATTCCTGCAGTATGACACTCCAGCGAAGCAGCTTCCTGTTTTTGTCGCGTACTTGGTTGAGCCATACTCGAGGATTGTGGTCTGTCTGGAGCCTAAACTTTCTACCAAAAAGGTAATATCTAAAGAGTTCCACGGCCCATACTATGCCTAAGCACTCCTTCTCTGTAGTTGATAGTTTTTCCTCTCTAGGCTGAAGTTTTCTACTAGCGTATGCTATGGGATGTTCTAGCCCTTCTTTATCTTGCTGACTTAAAATTGCTCCAAGACCTCTATTCGGTGCATCGACTTGCAAAATGAATTCTTGTTCCCAATGAGGTGGTCTCAAAACGGGTGGATTTTGCATGGCTTGTTTCAAGTCTTGGAAAGCAAATTCATGAGCATCTCTCCACTTAATCTTCGTTGGACTCTTACCCCTAGTCAAATCTGTAAGTACAGCGGCTCTACTGGAAAAGTTAGGAATAAACCATCGGTAATACCCAGCCAAACCTTGGAATGATCTGATCTGTTTCTTCGTTTCTGGTCTAGGATACTCCTTAATGGTTTGAACGAGTGCTGTTCTCGGCTCAATGCGATTCCCACCGACTCGATACCCAACGAAGTCTACTGTAGACATTGCAGTTTTACATTTAGAAGGTCGAGCATTTAGTTTGCAGGCACGCAATCGTTGCAAGACCTGTTGCAATTCAGAAACATGCTGAGGAAAAGAAGTGGGCGTATCAACTTCTACATCATCAATGTATGCGTCTGCAAATTCTAGCCCTCTTAAAACAATTTCGGACATCATCCTTTGAAAGGTTGCTGGCGCTGTTTTCATGCCAAACGGCATAACCAGGAATTCGTACAAGCCCTTTGTTGTTATAAAGGCCGACTTTTCAATTGTGGACGTTTCTAAGGGGATCTGCCAGTACCCTTGTAAGGTCTAATGTACTTATGTATTTAGCAGAGACAACTTTATCAATCATTCTCTCCATGGACGGAATTGGATAGGCATCCATCTTGGTAACTTTATTGACTTTCCTGTAGTCAACACAAAACCTAATAGTTCCATCTGGCTTGGGGACAATAACGACAGGGAATGCCCACGGGCTCATCGATGGGCGAATAATACCCAAATGTTACATTTTTTCGATCTCTTTATTTACTTCCTCCTCGAGCTTTTGTGGAATCTTATAAGGGGAAGAAGGGATGGGCAGTGCCTCACCAGTGTCGATCCTATGAGTAGCTACATGTGTTAAATTTGGATTTCCTGAGAAAACATCAGAAAATTCGTTTAGCAAAACCCTAACTTGTTCTTTCTGCGACTTAGTTAACTCGTCTGAGATTAATACATTTTCCCATGTTTCCTCATTGTCCAGGGGCGGTACATGATTTTCATGAGGTAATGACATCTCTGGTGATTCCGGCAACACCAAGGCGGCTATTTCATCTCTGCTCTGCCATTTACTCAACAAATTAATATGGTAGGTGTGATGTTGTTTTCGTACCTTCCCGGTCTCTAACTCATAATTCAATCCGTCTTTAAAAACTTTGGTCACTGTAAAGGGTCCCTGCCAACGCATTTGTAGTTTGTTGCCTGGTGAGGGTAGCAAGACTTCTGCTTTATCACCAACTTCCAGTCTTCTATGTGAGCTTTGGGAGTCATACGCGCGTTTTTGTTTACTTTGTGCTCGCTTCAAGTTTTCCTTAACGATCTCTTGCATTGTAGCAAGTCTTCTTCGAATTTCAAGGACATGACTTACGATATTGCCCTCCGTTGGCCTCTTTTCTACCCAATTCCCCTTTACAATAGCATGTGGACCCCTCACAGTTCGCCCGTAAAGAAGTTCAAATGGGGAGTAACCCGTGGACTCGCAAGGCACTTCTCTATAAGCAAAGAGTAAGTAGGGAAGATACCTGTCCCAACCTTGCACATGCTCCCCTACAAACTTCTTAAGCATTGCTTTCAATGTGCCGTTAAAGCGCTCGACTAGACCATTTGCTTGAGGGTGGTAAATTGACGTTTTAATCTTAGTAATTCCTAATTGCTCGTAGAGTTGAGCCATCAACTTGCTGATGAAATTGGATCCTTGGTCAGAGACTATTTCGTCCGGAATGCCTACTTTAGAGAAATACTGAATCAATGCATCCGCAATTGCTTTCGAACTTGTTGTACGCAAAGGTATCGCTTCTGGATATCGTGTGGCATAGTCCACAATGGTAAGGATATACTTATAACCAGAGGTAGACCTAGGAAGTTCACCCACGATATCGATGGCGATTTTCTTGAATGGCTCTGTCACGACTTCCAACCTCAACTTTCTTGCTACCAGCTGACACTGTGGGCAAGTAGCACAGAATTTTCGAACATCAGAGGATAGACCCGGCCAAGAAAAATGTGCGGCAATACGGTCCAAGGGTTTTGCAATACCCATGTGACCAGACAAAGGGATCGTGTGAGCAACCTTTAAAACTTCATTTCTATAAAATTCGGGGACAACAATACGATCAACATACCTAGTTCCATTATGTTCGGCTTCGTTGAATCTTCTATGCATCAAGATCCCGCCTTGGAAAAAATAGCCATCAGATTCCTCTGGTGCCTTTTTAGACACCCCACAGCGTACCCTGTCAAGTGTTACATCCGCATTCTGGTCAGCAGCTAACTGGGACTTATTTCTGTCAAGAATGTTAACGGGAGGTTCGTTCCTTGTTGAGGCTACTTCCGTGTTACAAGCTAGGCTCTCATCACTGATTTCCTCTGGTTTCCCATCTCCAAATAGCGTCGATAAGCCACCCTGCTTCAATTTGTCTTGCCTGGGTTCTTTCTTGGAAAGAGTTTCAACTGCTAACGAATTCTCGCGATCAATTAACGCATCCGCTCTGCGCTGGGCATCCACTAAAGCTTTCTGTCCACGAGTCAAAACAAAAGCTTCATTAGTCTTAGAATCATAGCCTGACACATTTCGTTCCCATTGCTTAAGGACGTTTTCTTTAGAGAGAGTTTGTCCAAAAGATGATCTACCAAGCAGACAATCTACGGATAATTTATTTAGCACCCCAACCAACTCAACATGCTTTCCCTGTCCACTTTCAATTTCAACTTTGGCTAGGGGTACAATAAGGCGCTCACCGGTTGCTGTCAAGACTGACATTTCCTCCCCAGTTAAAGAACCGTTTTTAACAAACTTCTCATGTACCAGGGTTCTTGTGCAACCCGAATCAACAATCATTTCTGCTGATTTACCTTCAATTTTTCCTTGAACATTACATGATGGAAATTCTAATTGGTGTGATTCTAAGGGAGTCATACATAGTAAGTACCCTTGTGTCGGCTTGTTAATGCCTTTACCACAATTAAAAGACATATGACCTGGCTTCCCACATTTATAGCATGTGACTGGCGGCTTAATATTCCTCCCACTAGGAGTAAAGACGGGCTTTGTTTGCTCTCCTGAAACTTGTTCCCTTGTAGGAGGCTCCTTCTTGATTTGTGGCTGTTTTTTAACACTAACCCCCTTATTCTTATCAAAGGAAACATACCTGCCTTCCACGAGGGGACCTTTTCGGGACTGAACGTGTAAATTTGCAAGATTTCCGAGTTCTTCTGCTGTTTTAGGCTTTTGCTCCTTTAGCCACGCCCTAAGTTCTGGACCCACTACGTCAAGAAGTCGTTCGATCATGAACTGTTCCAACATCTTCTCTACATCACCCTTAGCCTCAGCCACAGCCATCCATCGATTTAAATATCTTCGTGTCCTGTAGCCCCACTGGACAAAGTCCTCATCTGGTTTCTTCTCTGAAGTTCTAAACCTATATCTGTAATGATGTAATGATCTGTAATGCTGTTAACTGGTAACCCTTAATGATAATTGATTTACTCTCTTCGTAACTTTGTGCCGCGGGATCTGGAATTTCCAGGTAAATTGACTTGGCCTTCTCAGTAAGTTTGGCAACTAAGTTACCAACCCACTCGTCTTCGGGTAGTCCCTGAGCCTTGGCAGTCATTTTAAAAATTCGGAAATAGTCATCAATGTCCTCGCCCTCTCTCATCTCCCTTATTTTAATAAACTTAGTTTTTCTAACGGAGCCTTGTTGTCTTCCAGCTTCTCTAACAGCAAACTCTTCCTTCTCATTCCTAAGTTTTCTAAGTCGTTCCTCCTCTCTAACTAAACTTTCTTCCTCCTCCCGTACTTTCTGACTCTCGTATTCTCGTCTCTCTCTTTCGATCTGCCTTTCATATTCGCGCTTCTCCCTTTCAGCCTCCCTTTCTTCCATCCTAATCTGTCTTTCCCATTCTATCAGCTGTAACCGCTGGTCAAACGTTAGATTGCTTGCTTTCTCTTCGTCCACAGATTCAACAGAGTCCGCCTTTTCTTCCGTAATAGGTCCTTTCTCGGACATTAGTTTATCGTGCGTCCTAAGCTTGCTTGCTAGAGTCTTAACCCCATCTTTAGAGGTAAAAAGAACAAATCTTTTCCTGGCTTCGGCCCTAAGCTCATCTAAAGAAAATAATTTGTAATCAGAGCTTTTCTCAGCCATACTAATTCTTAATATTACTGTGTTGCGTCTTTGCATCTGAGTAATGTACGGGGAAAGAGACCAAGGGAGAAGTATCCCACTTCTGACACCAAAAATGTGACGTGGATCTCTCCCTTGTGAGGCACGATTTAAAAGGGGACTGTACAAAACCCTTCCCGCAAACCCACAACACACTAAAAGATTAAGTAAAACAACAAATTTAATAAATTTAGTATACATAAACGCTTAGTAAACACAATAAACGGTAACGTAAAAAAAAAATTTCTTAACCTAATTAATTATCTTAAACTAAATTACTTATTTCAGTTCAGTTCAGTCCTTCCTTGTCCTTGAAGTCTTCTCCAGGCACAAACAAACTGCTACTTCAACCACTCGCATAAACAAACCGCACCAACAACCGTTCACACAAACCTCTCCTTCTTCTCTTCTGGCGCCTTTTCTCTTCTTTGTTCCAGTCTTGTTTGACTCCTCCGCACTCAGTTTTAATATCTATGCACACGCCTTGAAATCCTGTTCACTCGCTGCCGCCGACAAAAGGGTTTATGTTAGGGAAAACACGGCTGGCTCCTGCCAATGGCTCTTGACAGTGACTTGAACAATTTCGCCTTCGACCTTAAAATACAAACTTTTTTGCTCCTTTTTACTTCTCTGTCCTTTTTCTCCTTCCAAGAATAACAACCAACTACACAACAACAACCTTGACCTCTATTTAAATACTGTACACAATTACGACATTACAAAGAAGATTCCAGAAAACGCTAACTACAAGATGTACAATAAATGCTGATTACACAATAAGATACAAAATACACGGTAACGGGAATAATAATAGTTAGTTAGATTACATTGAAATTTACAATACTACACACAATTTCCTAAGGCAATAACTACTAATATACTAGTGACATTTTTTGACTGATAAAAATACGACGAATTAAGACTACAAATAATTAACAATAAACCTAACGAATTTAGATAATGAAAAAGAAACGACTAAATTTCTACATGCAAACACGAAACATGAAAATGCAAACATGAAATGAAAACAACGAAAACATGAATAATATGAATTTTTTTTTTCTCAGTTTTCTCCGATTCCGTAACTTCTTTTAGGATTACCCACTTCCTACATTTCAAAACTATACCCCTCTCCCTCCCCACTTTCCCCTGTTTCTAAAGGACTACGGGACAACAGGAACAACGCATGTGCCATAGGACCATATTTTGTTCGTCACGTTTACAGAGGTTGGTACACTACTATGGCACTGTTCAGTGTGTTTCCCATTCCCTTTTTGCTTGCTTCATACCAGTTTAAACGAGCGATGCAGCGATATAATTTACAACCAGGTTGCTTGTGCTATTGTGCTTCTGCTTACATCTGCATCTTACATGTAAAAAAGCCTTTATATTCAACACTTTTATACTATGAAAATTCATACCCTGTGGAAAAGAGAAAATTCTGTATGGGTTCAAATCTAATGCGGTGTCCTCACTGTACAGTGATTTCAACCGTGTGACGCAACACCAACACAAAAGTTATTGATGCGCTTTGGCCAATCACAACAGACGTAAACAGCACATGTATCTGAAGCAACGCGCGGAAAAACGCGCGCGAGCAAGCCACGATAGCTTCACGGTTTGTTTTCGTTATAACTGATTGAATTAGTGGCCGAGTTACTTTACCCAACCATGAAACGTAGCAAGGCGCAACCAAAACAAACAAAATTACTTTCTACACCATCGGTCAATTAACGCATGAATTTTTTGTGCTTCTGCTTGTATTTGTTCATGGTTTTCCTTCTCCCCGACTCGGTGTCCTCGGTTCTGTCTTTTGTGCAATCCCGGGTGCCTTCCCTCTCGACTCTTCCGTCTCCAGGTCTGTTTTGGTCTGCCTCTGCGTCGTTCACACCCTCAAGAGTCCAAGCGAGCGCTTCTTTGAGGTGTTTGTTTACATTCATCTTTAGCACAAGTCTGATCAGCTGCCTCCGCTTCTTTTGTACCTGCTGACCGATTTCCTAGATCTTTGCTATCTGTCTAATTTTTCATTTGCCACTCTCATTGGCCAATATATGTTTGACATACATTAGAGGCACCTGTGAAAGAAGACGTTTAACCTTGCCCCGTCTTTTTTAATTATCCACCATGTCTCAGCCATACAAGAGTAAAGCTACTGCGTTATACTTTATGATCCTAGCTTAGTGTTCTTGTTGAACTGACTGCTTCTTTAAAAATACCTCAATCGGAAGAATGCAGCTTGCTCATTTCTCATCCTTGCCTTAATAGCTTCTTCAGCTCCATCAGACAATGTTACTGCTGTACCAAAACTTACAAACCTTGCACCTCTGCAAGATCTCTCTCATCGCCACACGAATAAACGCTATAAAGAAAGGTTTCCTATTAAAAACACTGATCAATAATGCATATACCCTAGTCTGCAACTGAAGCTTTCAACCAAGAATGCACCAGATTGCGTTTTTTCTGTGCGTGGCTTGACTATCCTATGGGCCTAATAAACTACAACACCAACAACTTTCTCCAGAATACTTTGTCAGATAAAGAAAACGAAAAAGCTAAACTGAAGAAAGCAAAGCGATCGCAATCGGCCTCCCATTAAAGGATAAAACTTCAGCCGATACAGTTTTAAGGCAAATTTGAGATCTTTGTCACAAGATTGGACTCACCCTACAAACAGTATCGTCGGCAAAAGATTGGAACGAGATCTGAATTTGTGAAAAGAAATCTTATCTCGAATCGTAAATCAACAGTGTGTGGTATGCTTATTCTCATTTGATCTGTGTGCCGCAGATTATGTAGGTTACACAACCCGACATCTTCACTAATGTATTGTTGAAAACAAGACCTAGGCGAATTATAAGGTGGGGAGATATACGTTTCCTCAAAGGAAAATTTAATTGCCGAATTTAGGAGATTTTCATCATAAGAGAACTCAATCATAGTTGGAATACGCAAAGTAACAGGACTTCGAAGGTGCCTTCGCTGTCTCAGAAGACATGTGTTTGTGCCGAGAGTTCCTAGCAGTAAAAGTTTAAACCTTAGACCCTGTTCAGCTCGGAAATACCGTTTACTCATAAAATGAGCGGAAGGAATAGTCATGTTGGTTCAATATAGACTAAAATAAGGTAACTCCTTAGAACGATATAGAAAAAATAAAGTTTGTTTCATTAAATTCACTACCGACCCACAGGCACAAGCACAAGTAACACCAAGAGTTCATTTAAACACAACAGCGCCAGCTTCACTCTGGAGCTTGCGTCTCATGACTCGTGCTTGTGTTTAAAAATAAAACGTTGCGCATTTTTTGCGCCGCTGTTGAAAACTAGGCTTAACCAGATTATAACCATGTGATTGACTTCAACTATAAAATGTTGTATTAGCCATATCCTAATTCTCCAAACTCACGATCTTTTCGCATTACACTGAAGCTCCTTAGAGGAAATCATGATTGAATGTAAGCTCTCTCACGTGACTGATTGGCCATCATTTTGAATTAGGTCAAACGTGGCACAAAGTACGCTACTTGTATTGGAATCCGATGGCAAATGAAATGATGATGTTGCGGCCGCATTCTTTTTAAACGAACTCCTCTCTTTTCTAGAAATATTTTTTGTGTCACGCTTGTATGTCGTTTTCATTATTATTCTGTTAGTCTTTTCTGCATAACTTCGTCTATTGTTCCGTAGTTCATCAGTATAAATTCGCGCCTTTGCTTTTTTGTTCATTCTCGTTTTGTTCTTTGGAGAATACAGTTTTAGGTTTTTGCGTTTTCTACATCGCTTCGTTTGTCCGTTTTCAAAGGCCATATAACGTTTGTAAGTATTCAGCTCTTTATTTCTGCTTATTTTGTTATTTCAATCAAGTTCTTGTCTATTTTATTGTTCGCCCTTTTTGCTTTAGTAACTTGTATTTTCTTTGTTCAATTTTCTAGCAGCCGCATCGATTATGGTATCTGATCGATTATCGCAACGTTTACTGCATCGTTTTCTTTCTGTTATTTAAGGATATCTGGCATTAAAGAACAAACAAAAAATAGCGCGTTCTAGCAATGGTTTTTAGGCCCCGTCAGATTACTTCCAAACATTATTTCAGCGGAAGTCAAAGGTTGAGTGTGGGACTCTTAAAGCGACTGAGGTCTCAAATAATGGATATTTTTATTTATTACCGACGTGAATTAAAATTATGTCTTAAAGGTTTCCACTGTTGGTATTCTCGGGTAAACAATCCACCATGTCTGTAGGATCTATTGATTTTTTTTTTCTTTCTCTTGGAGCGCAGCGCTCAAGTGACTGTTTCAAATACGCTACACGCCAACACACACCACACCGCTGGCTGAAATATTTGCTGCATCCAATTCAAGAAACTGCGCAAAATGCTTCCAGCCATATTTTTCGGTTTAGTGACTAAACAATACAACTTTGAACACTGCCTAGCGGATGTTTACATTGAGATTGACAAGTTGTTTCTCACAACTTTGTGTACCAATTGTTTCCTCAAAAAATGTTGCGGACAAATCAGTGCCGGCGATCTTCATACACATGATTGATCACGCGTGGAATTACGTGAAATGCTTTCGCCAAAGTTCTGAAGCGAAATTATCTCTGAGTTCTTTCCCAGTAATAAAATTTGTTTCTCAACATTTTTACACAAGAGTAAATTTTCAATCCAGTCGGTCAAGATAAGTTATTATCGGAAAATAATTAATGAAGTCGCCCTCTCCCTCCTGCATTGATGTTTTCCTACCTCATTTAAATAAGTTATTACCTATAGACTTTCCTTTTTGTAAACCTGGCATTCAACTTGTAACTTCTGATTACTATTTTACCCTATTGTCTGTTAATGTTAGCGAATGAAGCTCTTAAATACGGGTCAATAAACTTCTAATAATTAACAGAAAAAGAGAAAGACAAAGATTTGATTGTCACAGCATTTTAACGCATAGCTCTTAAATGTTCCTTTTGTCTTCACGAACATGTTAAGTTTTCGATTCATTTAGCATACTTTGGTATACGTAGCATATTTGTAACACACAGCCTAGCCTGCTCGCTTGTTGACGAGATTTTTGGTCAGCAACGAAGCCGAGTTCCAAACCCTTTTTCCTTCTTTGAATTGATTCAAAGCAGTATTTCAAGGAGAGCTAACGATGACATTTAAGATAATCGCGGCTTTTATTGGCATCACGTTTCTCGTAAGCATTTAATTTGTGACACAAAACTATTATTCGAACAACCTCTTTTAGTTTAATATCTGGAAAATTATCACCAAGTTCAACATTTTGCAATTGAGGACGAAATTCAAACCAACGAGCGATGCTAGCCTCCCACGCAGTCGTTTTTAGGGGACTCGAATTACCTCCTCCCCACAAAGGAGGTAATTCGAGTCCCCTAAAAACGACTGCGTGGGAGGCTAGGACCTAACCCGTAAAGGAAGAAAATTACCGTTTTATTTAGCCTATTTTAGGTCACAAAAATCCATTTTGGAGTGAAGGGAAACTTGGGCTTACGCTTGTATATAGTTTTACTCTGAGTAACGCCGCTGCATGACCAAGAAACATAATTATAAATTATTCACGCCGTTTACCTTTTTTAACCTAAAAAATCACATGAATGTCAGGATCTCACTTATACGATGGGGAAAAACCCGTGAATGATTTTAACTATTGAACTATGCAAGTTTCAAATCTTTCTCCATCTTCCAGGCACTTGCGGCAGTTGCTGAGCACAGACGAAACAGACGAGTTCTTACACTGGGATGCGAGGTAAAATACATCATACACTGATATTTAATGTTTTGAGTTTTTACAGAAATCTGACAAGTTTATCCATTTTGTGTAATTTCTTTGAGTCGCTTATAAAGATATTTTATTTAAAAAAAATTAAAAATATGATCGAACGTATCAATAAATGTTTAAATATGTACATTACTGGAGTCCAGGAGAATATGCCAAGAAGGTCAACTATTTTAATGCTTTGTTCTTTTTTTTTTTTTTATTTATTTATTTATTTATTTTTTCTAGGGAGACGATTGTCCTAAATCAACTAAAACTGAACGAAAACTCTTCCGTCCAACCTCCTGCCTTGATTATCTGCTGAGAGGAGCCTCAAAATGTGGCGTCTACAGACTTTACGATAATGGCGGAAACAGTTACCCGGCTTACTGTGATCTCAAGTCCGAGCCTGGCACTGCATGGACCCTAGTCACCTCCTGGAGTACTCTAAATCGTAAGCTGCCCGCTTTTAAGGGGATTCCATTCAAGTACAACTCTCCAGTGAACGAGAACGCACAGAACTGGAATCTGTACCGCCTGAGTTTGGCACGAATGAAGTCCCTACAGAGTCACTCCACTCACTGGCGAGCAACATGCAGCTACCCGACACACGGCGTCGATTTCAGAGATTATGTTCGTGGAAGCTTCAAGGACTTCAACATTGTGGATGAACTTGTTACCAACAAATGCAAGAAAGTTGAATACATCAACATCCGCGGACACATTGGGATCCACCGAACGGTACCTTTTTGGCAGCTTGCTAACCACTTCCTACATACTGACAGTACATACGCTACCTGTCAGTTTAGGCCAAAGGCGGGTTCAGTGAGTGGGGAAGACAACTTTGGCTACTATAACTACATCAACCCAAAGTTCCGCTGCACCCAGGGAAGCCAATCTACCACCCAGTGGTGGTTGGGAGCTCATCTCTGATGCGTTCACAGATGTAACAGCGTATTAAACGGGGTCGCAGCATTTCACTCCGGACTTGATTTAGAACAAACTGTGATCCGTAGAAGATACGAAATAGTGTAGTCTGACAGTAATACATTAATAAAGATTTTGCTAATTATCTCAAAGCGTGTGAAATTGATCATGTTGAGTGGAACGAAAAAGTGATAAAACAAAGGAAAGAAAAACGGTTGGAAAATGTGAGTGTCGAATGAAAACTTTTATATCCGGACAAAAGTCAAATGAAAATAGAGATTTGGGGGCCTTTCTTAAGGTGGGGTCATTTTCAGAGGGGTTTACACTCAGAAGTTTGAGGAATTTTTCATTCTTTCCGTTTCCTTTTGGATCACCCACGCCTTTTATTTGAAAACTATACCCCCTTCGCCACAACCCCCCCCCCCCCCTCCCCCGCCCCGTTTTCTCCCACTTTCTGAAGGATTGAAGGAGAACAGGAACAACGCATGCGTCATAGAACAACGTTCCTCGTCGGGTTTACACGTACGAAGCAAACAACACAAGTTGGCATTACCATTCCCGTTTTGCTTGCTTCATACCAGTTTAAATGGTTGATATAGCGACGCATTGGTCAATTTACAACCAGGTTCCTTGTGCTTCTGCTTACAACTGCTTTATATGTCTTAAACGATCTTTGTATTTGACAGTTATACGATGAAAATTAATATCCTGTGGAAAAGAGGAACAGTCGTGTGTGGGTTCAAATCTAATGCGGTGTCCTTACTGTTCAGTGGTTTTCAATCGTGTAACGCAGCACCAACACCCAAGTTATTGATGCGCTCTGTCCAATCACAACAGACACAAACAGCGCATGTAACTAGACCACGCGCGGGAAAACCCGCGCGGGCAAGCCACGATAGCTTCACGTTTGGTTTTCCTTATAACTGGTTGAAATAGTGGCCGAGTTTCTTTAGCCAATAACAAATCGTAGCAAGGCAAAACCAAAACAAACACAATTACTTTCAAAATTAAGTTGAACACCGCATTCAAAAATATTTAGTTAAACAAAGCCTTAAAACATACTTCTAACAATCTATTTATATACTTCTAACAATCTATTTTATTATAAATAGTTATCACCGCTGCCACTGCACTCAAAAATTGCCTCCAGAAATGGAAGACACGTCACCAAACGTATCCTCAGTTAACAGAAACGTGTGCATCACTTGCTACCGAGCTTTCTTCATGAACACTGTTATCAACTGACGGTAGCATAACTTGGATTTTAGTTGGCTGTTGAGGTTCAATATCTTCCTCATCAAGTTCAGCAGCCCCATTACTTTCTCCCTTCATACCTAATCCATCTTGTTCGCTCGTGAGAATATTTTTCTTTCCTTCCTCTCTGTTATCATCAGCCAATGTAGAAGCCCCTTGTCTGCGCTCTTCTACAGAATAAGTGTTTTGTAAACTTGTCTCTGATGGTTGACTGTCCTTTTCTTCAACATGAATTACCCTGGGCTTAGCGTGTTGTTGTTGTTGTTGTTGCTGCTGCTTTTGCTGTTTCTGTTGTCGTTGTTGTGCAATGGGAAAAGAATTATCTGTGCTGAGCGTTCCCGGCAACAAATCCGAAGCATGAAGAGAACGCTCGTCGTAACTCGGCTCTCCGCCGGCATTTCTCGCAGAGACTTCGAGTACCGCCGTGGTTTTAGTGTTCTTCACATCCACAGGTTCGTCATCCAATGTTAATTTCCCAGGTAAAGGTGGAGGAAGGTTCCCGACCGCACCGGACGGCTCCCACACTACCACTTCACCCGGAGAGAGTTTTCTTGGGACTGCAAATAACAAAGAAGTGGAAAATTGAAACCTGATGTACTTGTTTTAATTCGCACTTTAAGCCGGTTTGGTGAAACATAAAGCAACTTGGAGTATTAGTACTCCTCTTCACTATCCTGGATGGGATGCTAGTCCATTGCCGGGTTATCCCCAGCAATATGTCGCCGGTACCCATTTATACACCTGGGTGAAGACAGACAATGTGCGGGTGAGTAAAGTTACAACACGACAATTCAGAGAAGAGTGACCAATGATAAAAAGTACTACTGAAATAGCTTTTAGTTGAGTAGTCCAACTACAGACTCAACCGGTTTCTTTATTTTTTTCTTTGTTGACTCCAAGAATGAAAGGGATAATCAGTTACCTTCTAAATTGTTAAAGAACAAAATTCAGTGAACGTCCTTGAACATCCATTGTAATACTAAGAGATTTGCCGGGATGATTATTCTTAAGCAATTCTGATAAATAAACTAGCGCCAACAGTATCACTAACCTACTTCACCAGGTTCCTTTGATTCAGTCTTTCCCTGACCGCCATTAGGTATGCGCAGATGCTCTGTTAACAACTCTCCTTCGCTGGCGCTGTTATCCGCTGACAGCCTGTAATTCTGAACGCATTTCAACAGAACAGCCATTGAATCTCGAGACCTCACTTCACCTGACTCTATCTCACTGACATCAGCGAAAGAATCCTGAGAGAAAAGCACAATTTACTGGTAAAACATATTTAAATCCTAATCAGCACAGGGAAGGTGAGATAACCTTAGGTCTTTGATAATCTACCAAAATGTGACCATTTCAATGGTAGTGACCAATACTTTCCTACGGTGTTATTAACATTAATGATGCTATACATCATAGTTCTTCCTTGATTCTGTAGTTGGCATTCTAAGGTGTGACCAATAAGTTGAAAGCTACTAAGCAAAGCTTTGCTGTGGCACGAGTATGATGTTGTATAATTAAGCTGCAGGTATTTCTCATTTTTGATTATGCAACTGAGCAGCACTTTCCTGTGATAACGTTTATTACGCTGTATCAAGTGGTTACAACTTTTGAGTCTTCAGTTGGATTTCTAAGCGTGACCATTCTGACCATCCAAATAAAAACTACCACGCAGTTCTTTCCCGTAGGGCGGTACGTTATGCTTTACAAGGTGGTTCTCGTTTTTGAGACTGTAAAATCCTCACTGCGGATAGCGTGAGCATTTATTGAAAAGTCAACAAAAGTCAACAAGCATTAAGTTCCTTCTCTCTAGCACCACATTAAATTAAATGCTTTGTTGTTACAAGAAACAGAAAATATTTTCCTGTGGTTCTTAAAACTGATAGAAATACTTGTTGAAATTTTTAAAACAACGTTTCAGACGAGTCTAAAAAGCAGGGAGGCATTCGCCAACGGTTCCTGCTTCTATAAGGGTTTTTTTTAAAATTTTATTAAGTAAGTGTAATTGTTATGATTGTACAAGAGAAATGAAAGTCTTTCCTTGACTTGATAGATACCTGTAATCATAATTCATTAAAATGTCTTGTTTATCGTTAGCAACTGATCTCTTAAAAATGTGCGAGCACTCGGAGGCACAGAGAAGTAAGTAACAAACTCGCCAGAACTGTCAGCAACTCCTCGGCCAACCTCCCCTCCCCACTCCCTTCTTTCCGTCCCTCTGCCCAAAGGGACTGGGGCGAGAACGCCTTTGACAGTAGTAACCAATAAAAACTTGAGCTCAGCCAACTTTAAAATAAGGATATCTGACAAGAAATGTACCAAACTACAAAACAGAAGATAGCTACCAACAAGAAAGCTCCATAGGTCCATCAGCACAGGCCAACAAGTTTGTCGGACAACAGGCATTTGTAAAAATTTGTGTTTCTCTCCACTACAAAGATTCATATTTAACTTAACCAATGCAACAGGCATTACCTCTCCTACTCTCAGGGTACTGGCCGAGCTAATCTGGTACGGAGAATCGCTAACACTGCTGCTACTATCCCGGTTGCCATGGTCACGTCCTTTCCCGCCTTCTCGGCGTTGTAAGATGCCGTTGACGGCGACTCTCATGAGCTCATTGCAGCCAGCTAAGGACAACGTAAAACTCTCGAATACAATGTGATTTATCAATAGGGATTGTTTGATGTCCTCAATATAAAAGCCACGACATAGAATTTATTAAAGCCCCAGTTTCGAATTACGTTAGATTGCGATTAATAGTACTGTTTTTTTCTCATATCCTACGCGAGAACGGATATCCACAAATTATACAAATTAACGATTAAACGAGGAATGACGGGGGAGAGGGAGGAATAAAGAGAATATTCTATTGACTACTAGTTTCTGAAATACAAAAGATACTGATTGGTTCCTCGTCGTTCTAGCTGTCAAAAAAACTCGTCGCTTCACCGCTTACCAATAGAATGCGTCTTACAAAAACTAATTCTCAGTTGTAAAATAATTCTATACTGCTCGCGTCTACGAATTACAATAATATGGTATAAAATGACATCTCTTCCTTCAGGTTTACCATGCAAATTGCGCCGTGAAATTTTAATGTGAATCATAATGACATGAATTTACCATTACCATTGCGGTGAAACGAGATAGCCGTCGCTATTTTACTACGAGGTTTGGAGAGAACGGCGTGGTGGCAAAAACTATTCCTTGTCTCATCGAAACGTAAGTGATCTCGCCTTTTGGAATTCAGTTCGTCGCTCACAAAGAGTAAAATGAAGCTCCCTGGGATATCTCTGTTTTTACTACTTCGCTAAAAACTTCAAGTTTATCTCGTAGTCGAACTCGTACTAGAATCTAATGGTCTCTATTTACTTCTCACGCTGTAGTCTCGTCTTCTTAAAATTTCATAAAGTCAACAAAACTCATATTTTTTTTGTTTAGCTTGCGTGTAAGCTCTCAAATAAGGGTCTCACGTAAAATAAGTCTCGGGTGAGACCAAATAGAGAGCTTCAGTAGCAGGCTACGTGTTTCCTTGTCGTAATTTGAGCCAGAATTTATGGTAGGTAGTCCCGAGGGGAGAGAGGAGGGGGCTTAATAGAGAGGCACTCGGAATGGAATGGATGTAAAACGAGACATTGTGAAAAGAATTTAGAAGTTATTTTTAAGTATTTATCGTTCATTTAATTCATTCTTTTCGATCCGCAAAGAATTAAGCAAGTGTAGACGAAGGCCATGTCCAAACGACATTAACTGTCTCTTCTTCAACAAACCTAAATTAGCATAGGTATTTAGCATTTAATCGTTTAATAGTATTTAACGTCTGGAAAGTAGTTGAGAGCCTCTGAGGCTGCCCCAATTTCCCGGCGTTTTCTGCATTCTTGGCTTGTTTTAAATCCTTTCTTTATCCACTGCAAACTGAAAAGGTAATCAGGTGTATCTTAAGAAAGTGACTTCGCGAAATTCATTTTTCTTCTACAGACAAATGCTTCAATGTTTACTTTCGAAACATGTTCAGCTCGGAAATAAAATAAACAGAAGCAACTGACCCAGTCGCCTGTTGAATAAATACTAAAATAAGGTAGCTTCCTTGACACAATTGAAATGAAATTTAGACTTCCGGTGCGCAAGAAAATCGGTTTTAACGTACCTTTTGACATTTCACGGAATATAAGGCTATCCTGTCTTGAACTTCTCGTCGCTTGATCTTAAATCTCGATCTCGCTCGATCTCTTACTTTGGAGAGTTTACTGACATAACGTTTTCCCGGAAAGCCCAAAATCATTTTGTGCATATTTTAAGACACAATTTTAGTTCCAGAAAAAATGCTCCGTGTAAATACTGGGACACGAAAAGACTCTAAGGGCAACTGCTGCCTTGGTGATTTACACCGGCCAAGAGAACAACTGATTTGATTTGGAGAGGCAATATTTACTTTTATGATAATGACTGAGATCGGTTTTCCATCAGAATCAAGAAAATAGTTCATGATGTTCAGGTATGAAATGGATTGTACAGCGTCTCTCCACTTAGTTGTACTGTTTTTACAAATTCCTTTGTTTTGTAGTCCAGTGTCATTTTCAGCTCCCAAACAGTTCAGTCGCTATTTTATTTGTGATCCTTAAACAACTGCTTCACTCCGCCAGCCTCGTTCGGATTTCTTACAATGTCGCATTTCATTTTGGTACGTGTGCATATAAGCTCGACGAAGCTGTACTGACTTTCGATTGCTTTATCAATTTTGTGATGCCAATTCAGCCATCTTAGAAGGAGCAACCTGAAACGCGTGTTTGTAAATTGAAAATTTCATTGAGTGTCTGAACACAAGCAGCGAAAACATTAAGCCTGGTTTTTCTGGCGGTTATAATAAAAATTATAACCATCGATCATATGGAACAACTGTGTGCCCTCCGACGATCGCTGACTGTGTCGCCATTCCATGTAATCGCTAAAATCTCTAACCGACTCCCTGACCCACTTTACCACGAGTCTCGCGGTAACTTAATACGCGGAAGATCCTCTTCGGAGAATTCTCATGACAACATGAATGATATTTCGGCCCTCAGACGAACATGGAAGATCAAATCTTTCCTACCCTTAGAAATTCCGCACAACGTAGTTGCGTACAGCATGATCCTAAATTATGCTGTTGCACAACAACAACAAAAAACGTCGGCTTTCAAGAAATTAATATTTGAGAATTGAATAGGCGGGGGTTGATTGCGAGGCTAATAATGAGGTAATTAAAAAGCGCCATACTAATTGTGCTGACCATACAAGACAGCCTTTATTGTTTAACCATTTCTCAACTTTGCGCTTACAAAAAAGTACTTGAGATGTATATTTCGTGTTTGATAGGTATAACTCGGTTGATTTTTACAAGATAGGGATGTTTTGATTACACAAGTGAGACATTGTGACAATATGGATTCGCGAATCGTTTGCACTGAAACTAAATGGCGGGAACAGTTTCTCACCAAAAAAATGGATACAGTCGATTGACTCAACAGCCAAACGTTTTATCAGTCATCCAGCTGTATCATAATGCTACATACTTGCCTACCAATCTTAAAAAAAGTTTGTGGGCCCGGGGATTTGTCATCAATCTTTTCACTTACATTGCAAATACCCTAAGAGAGAAAGAGGGAATCTTTTTTGCCTGTACGCCATTTTGAATTATGGCAAATATGGCGAAAAAAAAATAATTTCTGTAAAAATTAGTTCAAAGATGTTCAAACCCAGATAACTTATAAGGTGCTTGGTAAAAGATTCTCTGTTCAAAGCTGAGAAATCAAGGTTTGGTGGAAAGCTGGCATTCGCGTTTTTTGGTTTCCATCGGGCATTCGTCAGGTAAAGCCCACTGTACATCAATTGAGAGAAATATAAAGAAAAGTCAAAAGTTGACGGTGTGACTCTTTTAGAGCCTAGAGATCTCAAATTTGATCCGCCAAAACTTTTGGCCAAATTTCTTTAGTTTACGGAGTTTGAATATCCCGGCCAGAAATTGAGTCGCACCGAAATAATTTGCGTTGTATTCCTAAATACATGTTCATCTCCCATGCGAATGGGTCTCGTGGGCTTGTTGATTCGGACAAACTTGACACAAGCGCAGCTCTCAATATTCCAGCATGCAGTCTAACTTTATTCCTTAATCAGTTCACTGCCAAAAAGTCCCCGGGTAAGGAATTGTTAGTCGGTTTTATGTAAACAATCAGAACACTGATTCTTCAAATCGCTGACTGTGTTGAGTTTTGCTACATTCACTGAGTTTATTGCATTGTACCAGAACAAAGTTTTATACATGGTAATTCTCGATAACCTCCTTCCTGAAATCCACTTTTGCTAACGAATTTCTGGTTTTAGCAGATAATTTTAGCAGAGAAAAGACAAATCAAATGCACTTTACTAATCCTTGATTATTACTAGTTATTTGTCAACAATCCGAACGCTGATTCCTCAAATCACTGACTGAACTCAACTTGAAAAATACAAAAATACGGCTTGATCTGAATTACGTGTAGAATCGTAAGGTATGGTATATAAAAATTTTACTAACAATTTCCAATATTAAAATATATATTGAGTATTACGTACAGTGTACATATACAACTAAACAATTCATTTTGTAAACATTGGCAACCTTAGAGTGACTAGCTGTACGAGAACCAACAAAATTGACTTTGACAAATTATAGCGGGTGAATCGTAAGTATAGACATACGACTTGTAGCAGCGGATCTCTTTTCTTATGTAATGGGAACTACCCTGCAAGCCAGAGGTTTCCTTTCTGCTTCGGAAAAGAAAAGGGAGACAATCTCTTTCTCGCAAGACGAAGGAGGACTGAAGTTTTAAATTTATTGTCTCCTCCGACTCAAAATAATGCATTCAGCTTTAGAGGACATTAACCAAAAACCTCAAAATCAAAAGAAAAAAACTTTTCAACAGTCAACAAGAATAATAATGCTTTTTATCGAAAGAATGTCCATTCAGTTTCAAGTTGTCTCTGAGATAAATGAAAGATCCCAGATTTCACAGCTTGCTTGCCGTGCACTCCTCTAGAAACGAACACTGCAAGAAATATGAAAATGGCACACATGTTGACATCAACTTGTCACAGCAACAACGAAATTTTTTTGCTTCGTTTGTCTAGTCCACAAAACATGTTAAATGGAAAACGTTTCGTGCTTTTGATTTATTTACCTGATATTTTGGTGCTACGTAATATAACACACAGCCTAGACTGCTCGCTTGTTGAGGAGATACTTGCGGTCAGCAACGAAGCGGTTTCCAAACTCCTGTTTCTTTCTTCGAGCTAAATTCAAAACGGTTTTTCGAGCAAAGCTAACGATGACATTTAAGATAATCGCGGCTTTTATTGGCATCACTTTTCTCGTAAGTGTTTTGTCTGCGACACAACACTATCCATCTAACGATCTTTACCAGTGTTGAACATGCAAAATTATCCGTCACCAAACTCAAAATGTTGGGCACAAAATTCAAACCGGGAAGCGATGCATGGACCTACGTAACCCGTAAAGGAAGGAAATGACCGTTTTATTGAGACTATTTTAGGGCTTAATACGCCTCTCTATTGTTTTGCTTAGTAACGCCGGATGACCAAGAAACATCACTTAGAATTATATTCTGATTATAAACGCCGTTTACCTTTTTGAACCTACAAAATCACAGGAGTCTCAGGATCTCAGTTATTCGATGGCGAAAATCCCGTGACTGATTTACCTACAAGAATATGATCTTCACTCTTCAACTATCTAGTTTAAAAATCTTTCTTCATCTTCTAGGCACTTCCAGCAGCTGCTGAGCACAGACGGCACAAACGAGTTCTTACACTGGGATGCAAGGTAAAATACTTCATACACTGATGTCTAAGTTTCGAGTTTTTCTTGCCGAGTGAAAGCTCACAAGTTTTTCTAATTTTGTATTTTTAGTCGCTTTTAAGATGTTTTAGTAAAAAAATAAATAAATGAAAATATGACCGGGATTTCAAACTATCTTGAAACCGGGAAAGATTAAAATCAGAGCAATTACAACAAGAAGTTCCGGTCGACCACGCTGCTCCCTGGATTCGCTCCTCACAATGTCAATGCTTGAACTGATCTGTACATTACTGGAGTCGTGTACAATATTGCGATATTTTTCACGCCACCAAGGTTTTCGATTTTCATTCTTTGTTCTTTTTTTTTCTCTCTCTCTCTCTCTTTTTTCTAGGGAGACGATTGCCCTAAATCAACTAAAATTGACCGAAAACTCTTCCGTCCAACCTCCTGCCTTGATTATCTGCTGAGAGGAGCCTCAAAATGTGGCGTCTACAGACTTTACGATAATGGCGGAAACAGTTACCCGGCTTACTGTGATCTCAAGTCCGAGCCTGGCACTGCATGGACCCTAGTCACCTCCTGGAGTACTCTAAATCGTAAGCTGCCCGCTTTTAAGGGGATTCCATTCAAGTACAACTCTCCAGTGAACGAGAACGCACAGAACTGGAATCTGTACCGCCTGAGTTTGGCACGAATGAAGTCCCTACAGAGTCACTCCACTCACTGGCGAGCAACATGCAGCTACCCGACACACGGCGTCGATTTCAGAGATTATGTTCGTGGAAGCTTCAAGGACTTCAACATTGTGGATGAACTTGTTACCAACAAATGCAAGAAAGTTGAATACATCAACATCCGCGGACACATTGGGATCCACCGAACGGTACCTTTTTGGCAGCTTGCTAACCACTTCCTACATACTGACAGTACATACGCTACCTGTCAGTTTAGGCCAAAGGCGGGTTCAGTGAGTGGGGAAGACAACTTTGGCTACTATAACTACATCAACCCAAAGTTCCGCTGCACCCAGGGAAGCCAATCTACCACCCAGTGGTGGTTGGGAGCTCATCTCTGATGCGTTCACAGATGTAACAGCGTATTAAACGGGGTCGCAACATTTCACCCCGGACTTGATTTAGAACAAACTGTGATCCGTAGAAGATACGAAATAGTGTAGTCTGACAGTAATACATTAATAAAGATTTTGCTAATTATCTCAAGGCGTGTGAAATTGATCGTGTTGAGTGGAACGAAAAAGTGATAAAACAAAGGAAAGAAAAACGGTTGGAAAATGTGAGTGACGAATGAAAACTTTTATATCCGGACAAAAGTCAAATGAAAATAGAGATTTGGGGGCCTTTCTTAAGGTGGGGTCATTTTCAGAGGGGTTTACACTCAGAAGTTTGAGGAATTTTTCATTCTTTCCGTTTCCTTTTGGATCACCCACGCCTTTTATTTGAAAACTATACCCCCTTCGCCACAACCCCCCCCCCCCCTCCCCCGCCCCGTTTTCTCCCACTTTCTGAAGGATTGAAGGAGAACAGGAACAACGCATGCGTCATAGAACAACGTTCCTCGTCGGGTTTACACGTACGAAGCAAACAACACAAGTTGGCATTACCATTCCCGTTTTGCTTGCTTCATACCAGTTTAAATGGTTGATATAGCGACGCATTGGTCAATTTACAACCAGGTTCCTTGTGCTTCTGCTTACAACTGCTTCATATGTCTTAAACGATCTTTGTATTTGACAGTTATACGATGAAAATTAATATCCTGTGGAAAAGAGGAACAGTCGTGTGTGGGTTCAAATCTAATGCGGTGTCCTTACTGTTCAGTGGTTTTCAATCGTGTAACGCAGCACCAACACCCAAGTTATTGATGCGCTCTGTCCAATCACAACAGACACAAACAGCGCATGTAACTAGACCACGCGCGGGAAAACCCGCGCGGGCAAGCCACGATAGCTTCACGTTTGGTTTTCCTTATAACTGGTTGAAATAATGGCCGAGTTTCTTTAGCCAATAACAAATCGTAGCAAGGCAAAACCAAAACAAACACAATTACTTTCAAAATTAAGTTGAACACCGCATTCAAAAATATTTAGTTAAACAAAGCCTTAAAACATACTTCTAACAATCTATTTATATACTTCTAACAATCTATTTTATTATAAATAGTTATCACCGCTGCCACTGCACTCAAAAATTGCCTCCAGAAATGGAAGACACGTCACCAAACGTATCCTCAGTTAACAGAAACGTGTGCATCACTTGCTACCGAGCTTTCTTCATGAACACTGTTATCAACTGACGGTAGCATAACTTGGATTTTAGTTGGCTGTTGAGGTTCAATATCTTCCTCATCAAGTTCAGCAGCCCCATTACTTTCTCCCTTCATACCTAATCCATCTTGTTCGCTCGTGAGAACATTTTTCTTTCCTTCCTCTCTGTTATCATCAGCCAATGTAGAAGCCCCTTGTCTGCGCTCTTCTACAGAATAAGTGTTTTGTAAACTTGTCTCTGATGGTTGACTGTCCTTTTCTTCAACATGAATTACCCTGGGCTTAGCGTGTTGTTGTTGTTGTTGTTGCTGCTGCTTTTGCTGTTTCTGTTGTCGTTGTTGTGCAATGGGAAAAGAATTATCTGTGCTGAGCGTTCCCGGCAACAAATCCGAAGCATGAAGAGAACGCTCGTCGTAACTCGGCTCTCCGCCGGCATTTCTCGCAGAGACTTCGAGTACCGCCGTGGTTTTAGTGTTCTTCACATCCACAGGTTCGTCATCCAATGTTAATTTCCCAGGTAAAGGTGGAGGAAGGTTCCCGACCGCACCGGACGGCTCCCACACTACCACTTCACCCGGAGAGAGTTTTCTTGGGACTGCAAATAACAAAGAAGTGGAAAATTGAAACCTGATGTACTTGTTTTAATTCGCACTTTAAGCCGGTTTGGTGAAACATAAAGCAACTTGGAGTATTAGTACTCCTCTTCACTATCCTGGATGGGATGCTAGTCCATTGCCGGGTTATCCCCAGCAATATGTCGCCGGTACCCATTTATACACCTGGGTGAAGACAGACAATGTGCGGGTGAGTAAAGTTACAACACGACAATTCAGAGAAGAGTGACCAATGATAAAAAGTACTACTGAAATAGCTTTTAGTTGAGTAGTCCAACTACAGACTCAACCGGTTTCTTTATTTTTTTCTTTGTTGACTCCAAGAATGAAAGGGATAATCAGTTACCTTCTAAATTGTTAAAGAACAAAATTCAGTGAACGTCCTTGAACATCCATTGTAATACTAAGAGATTTGCCGGGATGATTATTCTTAAGCAATTCTGATAAATAAACTAGCGCCAACAGTATCACTAACCTACTTCACCAGGTTCCTTTGATTCAGTCTTTCCCTGACCGCCATTAGGCATGCGCAGATGCTCTGTTAACAACTCTCCTTCGCTGGCGCTGTTATCCGCTGACAGCCTGTAATTCTGAACGCATTTCAACAGAACAGCCATTGAATCTCGAGACCTCACTTCACCTGACTCTATCTCACTGACATCAGCGAAAGAATCCTGAGAGAAAAGCACAATTTACTGGTAAAACATATTTAAATCCTAATCAGCACAGGGAAGGTGAGATAACCCTGGGTCTTTGATAATCTACCAAAATGTGACCATTTCAATGGTAGTGACCAGTGCTTTCCTATGGTGTTATTAATGATGCTATACAAGACAGTTCTTCCTTGATTCTGTAGTTGAAATTCTAAGGAGTGACCAATAAGTTGAAAGCTACTAAGCAAAACTTTGCTGTGGCACTAGTATGATGTTGTATAATTAAGTTCCAGCTGTTTCTTATTTTTGATTATGTAACTGAGCAGTATTTTCCTGTGATAACGTTTATTACGCTGTATCAAGTGGTTATAACTTTTGATTCTTTAGCTGGATTTCTAAACGTGACCATTCTAACCATCCAAATAAAAGCTACCACACAGTTCTTTCCCGTAGCGCTGTGCATTATGCTTTACAAGGTGGTTCTCGCGTTTGAGACTCTGGGTAAAATCCTCACTGCGGATAACGTGAGCATTTATTGAAAACTTAACGAGCATTAATTTCCTTCTCTCTAGCACCACATTAAATTAAAGAAACTTTTTTCCTGTGATTCTTAAAACTAATAGAAATGCTTGTTGAAAATTTCTAAAACAACATTTCAGACGAGTCTAAAAAGCAGGGAGACGTTCGCCAACGGTTCCTGCTTCTATAGGGGTTTTTTTATTATTATTTTTACTAAGTAAGTTTAAGTGTTTATGATTCTACCGAAAAAAGGAAAACCTTCCCTTGACTTGATAGATACCTCTAATCATAATCCATTAGAATTTCTTTACTAAGTGAAAGGCTGCGTTGCAAACTATTCAATGAGATATTTGATGAACAACACAATCTCCACAGCCTTTTGCGTCCAAGACATCATTCATCAAACAATCTCAGGCGGCAAAGAACTTTTAGCCTGCCAGGTAAAAAGACATTTATTCCTGCAATGTGCAGCCCTCACAATCCAGCGCTGCCAACTTAACATTACGTGTTTACACTAGCATAATTTTAAATTGTATTTACACCTTTTTTTATATTTCTTGTACTAGTTATGCAATTCAGCCTTTGGCTGCGATTTAATTGTTTCAATAAACTTATCTATCTGTCTTGTTTAATGTTATCAACTGATCTCTTAAAAATGTACGAGCACTCGTGCATTTCGTCTTTCCGTCCCTCTTCCCAAAGGGACTGGGGTGAGAATACCTCTGACAGTATTAACCAATAAAAAAAACTTCAAGTCAGCCAACTTTAAAATATGGCAAATAAGGATATCTGACAAAAATTGTCGCTAAACTACAACACAGAAGTTAGCAACCAACAAGAAAGCTCCATAGGTCCAGTACCCGCACAGGCCAACAAGCTTGTCAGACAACAAACATTTGTAAAAATTTCTGTCTTTCTCTCCTCTACAAAGATTCATATTTAACTTAATCAATGCAACAGGCATTACCTCTCTGATACTCTCGGTGTCTCTCGGGGTACTGGCCGAGCTAACCTGGTACGGTGAATCGCTGACACTGCTAGCGCTGCTACTATCCCGGTTGCCATGGTCACGTCCTTTCCCGCCTTCTCCACGTTGTAAGATGTCGTTGAATACTCTCGAATACAAAAATCATGTGATTTATTAATAGGAATTGTTTGATGTCCTCAATATAAAAGCCAGCTCTAGTTTCGAATTACGTTAGATTGCGATTAATAGTATTGTTTTTTCTCAGATCCTACGCGAGAACGGACAACTACAAATTATACAAATTAACGATTAAAAGAGGAATGATTGGGGAGAGGGAGAAAGAAGGAGAATATTCCATTGACTTTCCGTTTCAAGAAGCTACTGATTGGTTTCTAGTCGTTCAAGCTGTCAAAAAAACTCGTTGCTTCGCCGCTTACCAATACAATGCGTCTTACAAAAACTAATTCTAGTGAATTAATTCTAGACTTCTCGCGTCTACGAATTACAATAATATGGTAGAAAATGGCATCTCTTCCTTTAGGATAACCATGCAAATTGCGCTGTAAATTTAATGTGAATCATAATGACATGAATTTATTATTACGCTATCGGACAGATACCCTATTCTGTTGCCTGGGGCAATCGAATGCACTGCAAGTAAAAGGTATTTTCCTTTTTCGTTCTATGGGTATGACTCCACAGCGTTCCTCCCTACTGGCCCCAATTGTTCAAAGGCCGGATAACTATATCCAGTGGATAAGTCACTATCCAACAGTTTCAGTCGGTGCAAAGATTTCAGTATTTCCTCATGCACCACCGAATATGCACACTCTAACCACTGCTTAGTTGGGGAGTGTACGAAAACCTTGGACAACATTTAACGTGAAGTATATTTTAGACGCTGAAGAGTGCCTTATCCAGCGGATAAAGTTATCCGGCCTTTGAACAACTCAGGCCTGTACTATTGTATGTGTTATGAACTAAACTGTCGACACTGTGAAAACTCATATCAAGAACGGAGTTTTATTAGAGAAGTGTGTGGTGGATCCCCTCAAGTTAGGAGTCAGTAAACAGGCTATGTTAAAATGATTGACAAATGAAATACTACTCTGAATGCTTTAAACACGTGTATCAAAAATACGGTAGCCTGAATGCGCATGCGTATCAGCCGTTTGCCTACCCTTCCCTTTCCCTGTGATGCAGATTTGTTTCGTTTTGAGTCCCTCTCTCCGGAAGCTGAAGTTTCGTTCGCCTCGCGCGCGCGTCACTTACCGTCTCAGCACAGCAATTGAGACCCACGACTTTTTCCTACGAGTTTTTTCAATAGACAAAGAGTGCGAGCGAGTGAACAAGTATCATTTTGGCGGGAAAACGAGATAGCCGTCGTTATTTTACTACAACTTTTTGGAGAGAACGGCGTGGTGGCAAAAACGAATCCTTGTCTCATCGAAACGTAAGTGATCTTGTCTTTTGGAATTTAGTTCGTCGCTCACAAAGAGTAAAATAAATCTCCCTGGGATATCTCTGTTTTTACTACTTCGCTAAAAACTTCAAGTTTATCTCGTAGTCGAACTCGTACTAGAATCTAATGGTCTCTATTTACTTCTCACGCTGAAGCCTCGTCTTTTTAAAATTTCATTAAGTCAATAAAAATCAGATGTGATGTTTAGCTTGCGAGCAAGCTCTCTAGTAAGGGTCTCACGCAAAATAAGTCTCGGGTGACACCAAATGAGAGCTTGCTCGGCAAGTTATTTGTTTCCTTACATTTGAGCCCGAATTTATGGTGCGGAGGCCCGAGGGGGGAGGGGAGGGGGCTTAATAGAGATTTTACCTGTAACTGAACCGATTTGAAAGGCAATCGGAATGGATGTAAAACCTGACATTGTGTAAAGAATTTAGAAGTTATTTTTAAGTATTTCTCATTCATTTAGTTAATTCTTTTCGATCCGCAAAGAATTAAGCAAGTGTAGACGAAGGCCTTGTTCAAACGACATCAACTGTCTCTTCTTCAACAAACCTAAATTAGCATAGGTATTTAGCATTTACAATCATTTAATAGTATTTATCGTCTGGAAAGTAATTGGGAGCTTCTGAGGTTGCCGCAATTTGCTTTTTCCTGCACTCTAGGCTTAATTTTAATCCTTTTTTTTATCCACTCCAAACTGAAAAGGTAATCAGGTGTATCTTAAGAAAGTGACTTCGTGAAATTCAGTTTTTCTTCTACAGACAAATGCTTCAATGTTTACTTTCGAAACATGTTCTGCTCGCAAGTTTTGTTTACCCATAAAATAAACAGAAGAAACAGACCCAGTCGCCTGTTGAATAAATCAGACTAAATAAGGTAGCTCCCTTAAGACAATTGAAATGAAATGTAGACTTCCGGTGGAAAGAAAATCGGTTTTAACGAACCTTTTGTCATTTCACGGAATATAAGGCTATCCTGTCTTAAACTTCTCGTCGCTTCATCTCGAAAAAATGATCTTTTCTTACTTTGGAGAGTTTACTGACATAACATTTTCCTCGAAGGCCCAATATCATTTTGTGCCTATTTGAAGACACAATTTTACTTCCAGAAAAAATGCTCCATGAATAATGGGACATGAAAAGACGCTAAGGCCAACTGCTGCCTTGGTGATTTACACCGGCCAAGAGAACAACTGATTTGATTTGGAGAGGGAATATTTACTTTTACAATAATGACTGAGATCGGCTTTCCATCAGAATCAAGAAAATAATTCATGATGTTCAGGTATGAAATGGATTGTACAGTGTCTCTCCACTTTGTTGTACATTTTTACAAATTCCTATGTTTTTGTAGTCCAGTGTCATTTTCCAGCTGCCAAACAGTTCAATCGCTATTTTATTTGTGATCCTTAAACAACTGCTTCACTCCGCCAGCGTCGTTCGGATTTCTTACAATGTTGCATTTCATTTTGGCACGTGTGCATATAAGCTCGACGAAGCTGTACCGACTTTCGATTGCTTTATCGGTTTTGTGATGCTAATTCAGTCATCTTAGAAGGAGCAACCTGAAACGCGTGTTTGTAAATTGGAAATTTCATTAAGTGTCTGGAACACAAGCAGCGAAAACATTAAGCCTGGTTTTCCTGTTGGTTATAAAAAAATAAGCTATCGATCATATATGGAACAACTGTGTGCCCTCGGTCGCTGAATCACGGTGTCGCCGTCCCAAGTAATCGCTAAATCTCTAACCGACTTTACCACGAGTCTCGCAGTAACTTGGTATGCGGAAGATCATGGGTGTGATTCTCTTTGGAGAATTCTCATGACAAGATGAATAATATTTCGGCCCTCAGACGAACGTGGCCGAGATCAAATCTTTCCTAGCCTTACAGATTACGTACAACAATGTTGCGTACAATATGTGCCTAACTGAATTATGTTGTTCAACAACAACAACGACAACAAAAAACACGTCGCCTTTCACAGACATGAATGTTTGAGAATTGAATAGAGTGCGAGGCGTATCATAATGATGTAATCAAAAATTGCTGACCATACAAGACACGCTTTATTGTTAAATACATATAACCATTTCTCATCTTTGTGCTCACAAAAAAGTACTTGCGATGTATATTTCGTGTTTTAAGGTGTAACTCGGTTGAGTTTTACAAGATAGGGATGTTTTGATTACACTAGTGAGACGTTGTAACAATATGGATTCGCGAATCGCTTGCACCGAAACTAAATGGCGGGAACAGTTTCTCACGAAAACATGCATACAGTCGATTGACTTCAACAACCAAATGTTTTATCAGTCATCCAGCTGTATCATAATGCTACAGGCGTGCCGACCAATTCCTAAAAAGAAGCTTGTGGTTTGGTCAGCGATCTTTTCGCATTGTAAATGCACATGAGAGGAGAAGAGGAGGAAATCTTTCTTGCCTGTATGCCATCTTGAATTACGGCAAATATGGCGCTAAATGCAGTCTTTGTATATAAATCCGATGAAAATAATTTCTGAAAAAATTATTTCAACGATGTTCAAACCCAGAATACTTATAAGGTGCTTGGTAAAATATTCTCTGATCGAAGCTGAGAAATAAAGGTTTGGTAGAAAGCTGACATTTGCGTTTTTTGGTTTCCATCGGACATTCGTTTGTAAACTCCAGGTACATAAATTTAGAGAAATATAAAGAAAAGTCAATCTTAAGACTCTTTTAGAGCTAAGAGATCTCAAATTTGATCAGCCAAAGCTTTTGGTCAAATTTCTTTTGTTTACGGAGTTTGAATATCCCGGCCAAAAATTGACTCGCATCGAAATAATTTGCGTCGTATTCCTAAATACATGTTCAACTCCCATGCGAAAATGGGTCTCGTGGGCTTGTTGATTCGGACAAACTTAGCACAAGCGCAGTTCTCAATATTCCAGCATGAAGACTTACTTTATTCATTACTGCCAAAAAGTCCCCAGGTAAGAAATTGTTATGTTTTATGTAAACAATCAGAACACTGATTCCTCAAATCACTGACTGTGTTGAATTTTGCTACATTCAGTTTATTGCATTGTACCAGAACAAAGTTTCTAATTCTCGATAACCTCCTTCCTGAACTCCACTTTTGATAACGAATTTCTGGTTGATTCAAAACAATAAAGAACCCTATAATTTTAGCAGAAATAAGACAGATCGAACGCACTTTACTAATCCTTGATTATTACTAGTTTTTTAATGTAAACAATCCGAACGCTGATTCCTCAAATCACTGACTGAACTCAACATGAAAAATGCAAAAACACGGCTTGATCTGAATGAGGTGTGGAATCGTAAGGTATGATATATATAAATTTTACTAACATTTTCCAAAATTAGAATATATATTGAATATTACGTACAGTGTACATATATACAACTAAACAATTCATTCTGTAAACATTCACAACCTTAGAGTGACTAGCTGTGCGAGAACCAACCAATTGACTTTGACAAATTATAGCGGGTGAATCGTAAGTATAGTGTTGCGGTTTTTGTTAATTAACGCTTTTTGATCTAGTTTGTATTTTCCGTATCTTTATCCGTGTTAATTGTGTCCTGCACTTTCATTCCATCCTGAACAATTTTCGCACTATATGTAAATTCAGTAGTATATATTTTTTTCTACATTTTCATTTTATCACTCACCCACCTAAATCCAGCAATTGGTAACTGTTTTTCAGTCGTCCTGTTTTTGGTTTCAGTTGTCATTTTCGCATTTATTCTTTGTATAGTCGTTCTTAGTTGTTTTCCTGTTACTTTTTCTGTTAGGTATTTTACTAAACCCCTTGGTTCGATTGAATAAATTGCGGATTGAAACCTGTGAGTCTCTTCGTGGCCCTCGCCACTTCATATAGACATACGACTTGTAGCAGCGGATCTCTTTTCTTATGTAATGGGGACTACCCTGCAAGCGAGAGGTCTCCTTTCTGCTTCGGAGCAGAAAAGCGAGACAATCGCTTTCTCGCAGGATGAAGGAGGACTGAAGTTTCAAATTTATCATTGTTTGCTCCGACTCAAAATAATGCATTCAGCTTTACAGCGCATTAACCAGAAACCTCAAAATCAAAAACAAAAAACTTTTCTACAGTCAACAAGAATAATAATGCTTTTTATCGAAAGAATCTTCATTCAGTTTCAAGTTGTCTCTTGGATAAATAAATGATCCCAGACTTTGTAGTTTGCTTGCCGTGCACTGCTCTAGAAACGAACCATTAGAAAAATGAAAATAGCACACATGTTGACATCAAGATGTCGCAGCAACAACCGAATTTTTTTGCTTCGTTTGTCTAGTCCACAAAACATGTTAAGTGGAATACGTTTTCGTGTTTTTCATTTATTTACCTGATATTTTGGTGCTACGTAATATAACACACAGCCTAGACTGCTCGCTTGTTGAGGAGATACTTGCGGTCAGCAGAAGCAGTTTCTTTCTTCGAGTCAAATTCAAAACGGTATTTCGAGGAAAACTAACGATGGCATTTAAGATAATCGCGGCTTTGATTGGCATCACTTTTCTCGTAAGTGTTTTGTCTGCGACACAAAACTATTCATCTAACGTTCTTTTCAGTGTTAAACGGGCAAAATTATATTATAATTGCTCACGCCGTTTAACTTTTTGAACCTACAAAATCGCAGGAATCTCAGGATCTCAGTTACTAGATGGACAAAATCCCGTGACTGATTTATCTACAAGAATATGATCTTCACTCTTCAACAGTCTAAGTTTAAAATCTTTCTTCATCTTCTAGGCACTTGCAGCAGTTGCTGAGCACAGACGGCACAAACGAGTTCTTACACTGGGATGCAAGGTAAAATACTTCACACACAGATTTGTATCCAGTTTTTCTTGAAAGCTCACAAGTTCAACTTATTTTTGTAATTTCAGTAGCTTTTCAAGATATTTTGGAAAAAAAGTAAAAATATCATTGTGATTTAAAACTATCTTGGAACCGGGGAAGATTAAAATCAGAGCAATTGCAACAAGAACTTCTGGTCGACCACGCTGATCCCTAAATAATATCAATGTCTGAACTGATCTGTACATTGCTTTAGTCGTGGACAATATTGCGATTTTTTTCGTGCTACCAAGGTCAACGATTTTAATTCTTTGTTCTTTTTTCTTTTTTTTTTCTAGGGAGACGATTGTCCTAAATCAACTACAATTGAGCGAAAACTCTTCCGTCCAACCTCCTGCCTTGATTATCTGCTGAGAGGAGCCTCAAAATGTGGCGTCTACAGACTTTACGATAATGGCGGAAACAGTTATCCGGCTTACTGTGATCTCAAATCCGAGCCTGGCACTGCCTGGACCCTAGTTATGTCCTGGAGTACTCGAAATCTTAAGCTGCCCGCTTTTTACAAGATTCCTTTCAAGTACAACTCTCCAGTGAACGAGAACGCACAGAACTGGAATCTGTACCGTCTGAGTTTGGCACGAATGAAGTCCCTACAGAGTCACTCCACTCACTGGCGAGCAACATGCAGCTACCCGACCCACGGCGTCGATTTCAGAGATTACGTTCGTGGAAGCTTCAAGGACTTCAACATTGTCGATTATATTGGTGGTAACAAATGCAAGAAAGTTGAATACATTAACATCCGCGGACACATCGGGATCCATCAAACGGTACCTTTTTGGCAGACCGCTAATGGCCACTTTCTGCATACTCAGAGTAGTAGTACCACCTGTCAGTTTAAGCCGAAGTTGGGCTCGGTGTCAAGTGAAGACAACTTTGGCCACTATGGTACAGTAAACCCAAAGTTTCGCTGCACACAGGACGGCCAATCTACTACCCAGTGGTGGTTGGGAGCTCATCTCTAATCCGGTCAGAGAAGCTACAGCACGACCCAACAGGTCGCAGCATTTCACCCCGGACTTGATTTAGAACAAACTGTGATCCGTAGATGATAAAGATACGAAAATATGTAGTCTTTCACGAATACATTAATAAAGATTTTGTTAATCATCACAAAGCGTGTGAAATGGATTCTGTTGCGTGGAACAAAAAAAGAGTGAGAAAAACAAAAGAGCGAAAAAGGTTGGAAAATGCGAGTGAACGAGGCAACTGTCAAACGAAAATTATTTGTGACAGTTCTGTGTACTTGTAAAATGTCCAATCAGTGGCTTATGTGGGGAAGGCCCTACAGCCCCCTAACTCCTCACTAACACCAACACAACCCTTTTATGTTCATATTGAAGGACCGAAATTTTTGTCCGCACACATCGTAAAATTCTCAATATAAACGCTGGTCTTTATTCTTTGAAAGGACTCGTTCGTGTTGGGCTTGTTGGCGAAAGAGGTGCTTGATATTGGAGAGCATTTTGCGATTTTCAAACTGGTTGAGCTTGACAATGAGAAGAACTTAAATTAGCGTGAAACACGAAGCTGACGGCCTTAAACGGCAAGCTAAAACAGCCAAGCAACACAAGTTCCTTCAAGGGCACTGGTCAGTGTGTTTCCCATTCCCCTTTTGCTTCCTTCATACTTGTTTAAACGATCGATGCAATCGGTGAAGTATTTGTAATGCGGGGGCAGAGGAGGCAGCTGCCCCCGCCAGCAAAACTGAGTTTGCTGATTGATATTGGTCCGAAACCGCAAGAAAATCGACTAATTGACTGAAAAAATCTTCAACCCAGCCTTCAATGTGAATTCCAAAAAAATATTTTGGAAAATCTTTCGAGGCAAAAGCTAGTAGACGTTTTCTTACGAAAATAATGATTTTGTAGTTTGGGCTTCCTGACAAGCCTACGCGACTCCCCGGCGAGTGTTTTAGCCGTTTTAAATCTAGCTTATAGGCGTATGTTTTTTCTGAGCTAAACTGGTTTTTAAAGGCCTGTGCTACTCCCAAGTATTTGTAGCGGGTTTGGAGGATTTGATAGAGCCTTGGATTTAACTATCGTATGTTCAACATCACAGGTCATTTGTGCCTGATGAGTTTTGATTTTCCTATTTGTAATTCTCTTCTTTTTTAGTATGACCTCTTTTTCTGTGTGTTCAACGACAGTGTTTTTGATGCCACGTAGGGCATTTCAGCTGGGTTTGGTTTGGCTCGTTTAAGTGCGTGACAGTTTTAACAACCTTTCTTGTTGCGATTTGCGCATTGTTAGGACAGGAATTAATCATTGCTTGTATCGTGCAATCAACTTCATTCTGTAGTTGTTGTAATGCTGGACCCGGCTATTAGTTTTTGTCATAAAGGTGTTGAGTTTCTTGGCACGGCTATTTGTTTTTTTTTTGTTGTTGTTGTTGTTGTTGTTGTTGTTGTTGTTGTTGTCTATAGTAATCGTTGCAGCGTGCTATAGAGCTATGCAGCGTGTCACAGTAATAAGAGGCGTGAATTGTACTTAAATCATGGCCGTGATTTTGCAAATGCTTCGCTCCGCTGTTATAGTGAATTGTGGGAGCTCAGTGATTTCCTCCTTCAGTTCACTGACAGCAGTGCATCGACTATTTAAATTTAAATTTACCATTGAATGAGAGGCTAAATGGTTCAAGCTAAACTAGGTGTCTATGCCATAATAAGTCATGACAATTTTTGTAGGGGTGAAAAAAATAATCTCCAACAAGAAACCCTGTCTGTATACGGAAGACCCCTGTGAGGGGTGTGCGGAGTTTGCCCCACTAGACAAAAAATCCTAGGTACGGCCCTATATTGATACACTCTGCCCAATCAAAACAGATGCAAACAGCATATGTAACTAAAGCCACGCGTGGGGAAACGCGCGCGAGCAAGCCGCGATAGCTTCACGTTTTATTTTCGTTATAACTGGTTGAATTAGTGGCCGAGTTACTTTAGCCAATAACAAAATCTAGCAAGGCAAAACCAAAACAAACAAAATTACGTTCTACACCAAGCTGAAAACCACTTTCGTAACATTTTAATTAAACAAAGGCTTGAAACAGTTTTGATGCTTCTAACAACCTCTGTTATTATAAATAATTATCACCACTCCACTGCACTCAAAAATCGCCTCCAGAAATGGAAGATACGTCACCAAACGTATCCTGATCAACAGAAACGTGCGCATCACTTGCTACCGAGCTTTCTTCATGAACACTGTTATCAACTGACGGTAGCATAACTTGGATTTTAATTGGCTGTTGAGGTTCATTGTCTTCCTTATCAAGTTCAAAACAACAACAACAACAACAATCTTTATTCGTGCCAAGAAATTATGCAGTGTTACATTAATACAAGAAAGAAAAATTACTAAAGAAGAGGGCACAACAAGATAATCGAGCTAAGTGGCTGGGCCAAGCGGAATAATTTGCAAATACCCTACATTAAAATAGAACTAAGGACACGATTTACCATTCACAAACACACATGCACACACGAAAATAACAATAACAATAACAATAACTACCTTCATGCCTAATCCATTTTTTTCGCTCGTGAAAACATTTTTCTTCCCTTCCTCTCTGTTATCATCAGCCAATGCAGAAGCCCCTTGTCTGCGCTCTTCTACAGAATAAGTGTTTTGTAAACTTGTCTCTGATAATTGACTGTCCTTTTCTTCAACATGAATTACCCTGGGCTTAGCGTGTTGTTGTTGCTGCTGCTGTTGATGTTTCTGTTGTCGTTGTTGTGCAGTGGGAAAAGAAGTATCTGTGCCGAGCGTTCCCGGCAACAAATCTGAAGCATGAAGGGACCGCTCGTCATGACTCGGCTCTCCGTCGGGATTCCTCGGAAAGACTTCGAGTACCGCCGGGATTTTAGTGTTCTTCACATCCACAGGTTCGTCATCCAATGTGGATTTCCCAGGTAAAGGAGGAAGAAGGTTCTCTACTGCACCGGACGGCTCCCGCACTACCACTTTACCCGGAGAGAGTTTTCTTGGGACTGCAAATCAACAAAGAAGTAGAAAATTGTTACCTGATGCACTTGTTTTAAGTCGCACTTTAAGCTGGTTTGTTGTACTATAAAGCAACTTGGAGTATTAGTACTCCTCTCCACTATCCTGAATGGGATACTAGTCCATTGCAGGGTTATACCCAGCAATATGTCGCCGGTACCCATTTATACACCTGGGTGAAGACAGACAACGCAGAGTAAAGTAACATGACAATGCAGAGAAGAGCGACCAAGATAAAAAGTACTACTGAATAGCATTTAGTTCAGTAGTCCAACCACAGACTCAACCTGTTTGTTTATTTTTTTCCTTTGTTGACTCCGACAATGAAAGGGATAATCAGTTACTTTCGAAATTGTTCAAGAACAAAATTCAGTGAACGTCCTTGAATATCCAATGTAATACTAAGAGATTTGCCGGGATGATTATTCTTAAGCAATTCTGATAAATACACTAGCGCTAACAGTATCACTAACCTACTTCACCAGGTTCCTTTGATTCAGTCTTTCCCTGATCTCCATTAGGCATGCGCAGATGCTCTGTTAACAATTCTCCTTCGCTGGCGCTGTTATCAGCTGACGGCCTGTAATTCTGAATGCAGTTCAACAGAACAGCCATTGGATCTCGAGGCCTCACTTCACCTGGCTCTCTCTCACTGACATCAGCGAAAGAATCCTGAAAAGGCACGATTTTTTTTGGTAAAACATATTTTAATTTCAATCTGCCTTCGCTGTCTCAGAAGACATGTGTCTGTGCCGAGAGTTCCTAGCAGTAAAAAGTTTAAACCTATACCCTTTTCTGCTCGGAAATTCCGTTTACTCATAAAATGAGCGGAAGGAATAGTCATGTTGGTTCAATATAGACTAAAATAAGGTAACTCCTTAAAACGATATCGAAGAGATGAAGTTTGATTCATTAAATTCACTACCGACCAACAGGCACAAGCACAATTAACACCAAGAGTTCATTAAAACACAACAGCGCCAGCTTCACTCTGGAGCTTGCGTCTCATGACCTGTGCTTGAGTTGAAAAATAAATCGTTGCGCTTTCGCTTGCGTCGCTGTTGAAAACTAGGCTTAACCAGATTATAACCATGTGATTGACTTTAACTATAAAATGTTGTATTAGCCATATCCTAATTCCCAAACTCGCCTAGCTGTCCGACTAAATTGCTCGTGGGCTTGGTAAGCGATCTTTTAGCATTGCATAAGCTTCTTAGAGGGAATCATGATTGAATGTAAGTTCCCTCGCGTGACTGATTGGCCGCCATTTTGAATTAGGTCAAACGTGGGACAAAGTACGCTGCTTGTATTGGAATCCGGTGGCAAATGAAACGATGATGTTGCGGCCGCATTCTTTTTAAATGAACTCCTCTGTTTTCTAACAACAGTTTTTGTGTCATGCTTGTATGTCGTTTTCATTATTATTTCGTTAGTTTTTTTTCTGTATAACTTCGTCTATTGTTCCGCAGTTCATCAGTATAAATTCGCGCCTTTGATTTTTTATTCATTTTCGTTTTGTTCAGTTTGGAGAATACAGTTTTAGGTTTTTGCGTTTTCTACATCGCTTCTTCTGTCTGTTTTTAAAGGCCATACATGTATAACGTTTGTAAGTATTACTTTAGCTCTTCATTTCTGCTTATTTTGTTATTTCTATGTTCTTGTCTTTTTCTTGTTCGCCCTTTCTGTTGTAGCAACTTGTATTTTCTTTGTTCAATTTTCTAGTAACCGCATCGATTATCGCTTCCGATTGATTATCGCAACGTTTACCGCATCGTTTTCTTTTTGTTATTTACGATTATTTGGCATTAAAGAACAAAAAAAATTGCCGTTGGAGCAATGGTTTTTTGGCCCCTTCAGGTTACTTCCAAACATTATTTCAGCGAAAGTCAAAGGTTGAGTGTAGGACTCATATAGCGACTGAGGTCTCAAATAATGGATATTTTAATTTATTACCGACGTGAATTAAAATTATGTCTTAAAGGTTTCCACTGTACAGGGTGTTTCAAAACTTCGTGGACACTTTATTTTAATACAAATAAATGATAGTTTTAGAAATCCGATATTAATGAAGGTTTTCCAGTTTTATGTACATTGTTTTCTTTGACCACTGTTGAAACATCAATATCCAGAGTGCCCCCATTGTTCTGTATAACGTTTTTGAGCCGTTGCGGCATGGAACGAGCTAGCTCCCTTAGGCTTGCTAGCGGTATGTTCTGCCAGTCGTTCCGTAACCTTGATTCTAGTTCTCCCATCGTCTTAGGGATCGGATCTCTGTATGCAGCTTCGTCGATGATGCTCCATAGGTTTTCAATGGGGTTAAGGTCAGGTGAATTTGCTGGCCACTCATCTTTTTGGATAAAATTCGGGAGGTTTCTCTTGCACCACTGCTGTGTTGCTTTCGCCGTATGAGCTGGTGCGCCATCTTGAACGAGGGTCGCACTGCTATTGTTTTTGAAAAGCTTTCGTTTTACAGGCTCTTCTGTTGTAGATCTTCGGCTGAAAAGAGGCTTCACTTCTCTCTCAAAGATTTTTGTGATATAATACTCTGCCGTTACAGTCTGTCCTTGCGGGATGAAAGTAGGAAGTAAGTTACAGGAAGTAAGGCCGCGGCCTGTCATGCCACCCCAAACCATCCATTTGGCGCTTCCTTTAAATTGGTACGATGGCGGAACTTGACTCTCCTGTGAGCCCCATACGCTATCGTTTTTAGGGTTCGAAAAATGAAAAAGGCCTTTTTAAGGTACTCATCGCTAAAGAGAATTTTCCCGTTCATCTGCTGTAAATTTATGATATTTATAAGCGAATACTAAGCGAGCTTTCCTCTGGTTGTTGCTCAAAAGTGGAAGCTCTTTTTCGTCTCAAAGGTTTCCATCCTTTTCTTGACATATACCTCCACACTGTTGGTGCAGATCCAGGCAGACCTTTGTTCTTCAGTTGTTTGCTGATTTTTCTTGTAGAATTTCCTCTTTTATACTTTGCTTTTTTCTATAACTTTCTTTGCCGTTCTGTCAAGGACTGATGGTCGACCACTTCTTGGCTTGTCGTAAAACTCTTGTAAACCCTTAATACCACTTCGCTTCCCAGCTCTTGCTTTTTTGCACTATTTTAGCCGTTTCTCGAACAGATACTCCAGATGATCCTAGAATTGCTGCCTGTGCTCTTAAATAGACTGCATTTTTAGGGTTCATAATTAAAAATTATACCAAGACGTGGAAAATCTACAGTATGTAGTTGCTACTGAAAACAGACAAAAATGGCGGGAAAGTACAGAAACACACACGTTACAGATTTGCACCTTTTGGCGGGAAAATATTTATTTCAACGGTGATTTTTATCTGACTCAAACAAAAGTTCTGAAAATCGATAAACAATAAGATTTGTTAATATCTGCAAGAAAATGGAGAGAAATATAAGAAATCTGGATGAAGTATAGACTTTTTAAAATGTCCACGAACTTTTGAAACACCCTGTAGGTATTCTAGGCATTTTCTTTCTCTTGAAGCGTAGCGCTCAAGTGACTGTTTCAAATACGCTACACGCCAACACACACCACACCGCTGGCTGAAATATTTGCTGCATCCAATTCAAGAAACGGCGCAAAATGCTTCCATGCATATATTTTTCGGAGTAGTGACTAAACAATACAACTTTGAACACTGCCTTAGGGAACTTTACATTGAAATTAACAAGTTGTCTCTAACAGCTTTGTGCACCAATTGTTTCCTTAACTGGTCTAAAATGTGGCGGACAAATCAGTGCGCATGAGCGATCACGCATGAAATCACGTGAAGTAACCGTAAAAGTTTACTTCGCCACGTTGCCAAAGTTCTGATGTTTATCCTGGCGCCCTTTACTTTCCTTAAATTAAATCTTAAAGGAGAGCGAAATTATCTCTGAGTTATTTCCCAGTAAATAGATTTATTTGTTAATGTTTCCACAAAAGAGTAAATTTTCAATCCAGGCCGCTTTCAACCAGTCCACTGGCAGCGAGACAGCAAGTTTCAGCAGTGATGTTTTCCTATCACATTTTACATTTAAATAAGTTATTACCAGTAGTAATAGATGTTGGAAATTAAGCCCCGTTAGTGGATCCCCTTGGATCCCCTTGGATCCCCTTGGATCCCCTTAATTAATATTCCTAAGCGTCGAGTCCATGACGTCATCCATTGTTATAACCTAGGGAAAAAATGCGTTCCTCCATACTAATGAAGTGTCGAGGTTTACTAATGAGCGTCACTCTTGCACAAAGGAAACAATAGACATGCCCAGGCTTGCCCGCTCTATTCCCACCCTGATTGGATCTTAAGATTTGTATGGCCAGTTTGAATAAAAGCGCGCTTTCTCTTGGTAGCGTCATTCCTTCATTCAACTTAAACTCGCTGGGAAAACTTTTTCCGATTTTTAAAACGTTAGTACCGTTGAAAATGGCTTTTTTCATCAACGTTGTTGATCTTCAAGCTGCCTTGAGCGCTTGTTTAACTGTCCGCGACTGGGAGATGTTGACTGAAGCCGTCCAAATCCCAGAGAATTTTGTTCCGTTGGCGTTTGCGCGATTGACAGAATTGACACTCCAAGATGTCGAAGTAAGTTTTATATTGCATTGGTCGTTATTGCCTTCATTGATTCAATCCATCACAATACTGTTTCTTCTCTAATCTTTGATGTTTCATTTCATTTTAATAGCTTGGTGAGAACCACGAGTCAGAGGAGTCGATTCGTGCGTCCACTTGCGTTCAAAATCGCGTAGCAGCTGATACGGTAAGTTCAATGAGTATTAGTATGTTTAAACTTTTGTCTTTTCTATGGCGTTCATTGCTGCTCAAAACACTTTGAGCACATTTTGGACGTGCAAACACCTCCTGAACGTCCAGGAGGTCATATTACTGTCACAAATATTACGCCGTAAAATTTACGACGTAATCCTTACGCATCATGTCAACGTCTTGTGAATGTCATATACACGTGTCAACAAAACACACTGTTAATTTTATTTCGTCATTTTACGACGTAAAATTCAAAGCGCATATTATTCACGTTGTGATCGCACGACGTAAACTTATCATCGCGTAAAATTACGTCGCAAAATCTCGACGTAATATTACGGAGTTCTGAAGGTAAAATTACAATGTTTGTTGTATTAAGAGTACGACGTAAAGGTACCACGTTCAATTTAGTGAGTAATTTCACGTCGTAATTATTACGTCGTAAACTTAATAAGTTAAAATCAAAGTGTCATTCTGAATGTTTAATAAGTTAACATTCTGAATGTTTAATAAGTTAACATTCTCAATGTCTAATAAGTTAACATTCTGAATGTTTAATAAGTTAACATTCTCAATGTCTAATAAGTTAACATTTGGAATGTTTAATAAGTTAACATTTGGAATGTTTAATAAGTTAACATTCTCAATGTCTAATAAGTTAACATTTGGAATGTTTAATAAGTTAACATTTTGAATGTTTAATAAGTTAACATTCTCAATGTCTAATAAGTTAACATTTGGAATGTTTGATAAGTTAACATTCTCAATGTTTAATAAGTTGACAGTTTGAGTGAATCATTTTCAGTTCGCCGCATTTTAAATCAAGGCTACAAAACGCACAACGGACCTTCATAGAACAAACGATATGTACATTTATTATAATGATAGACATCGAAACATCAACAATGCTACTGAGTACAAGATCATAATTGACATGAAATGGCGCCTAATTGATTATTATTTACAGGGGAATAGAAGGCTGCAAAGCGCACAACGGACCTTAGCTTCATAGAAGAAATTAAATGTGTAAGCGATATTCAATTATAAAGAGAAGAGTGTTTTATTGGAAAAACTTCCTTTTTGGAACCAGATCGAAACACAAGAAACTTCAAAACTGAAACGAAATAGCGCCTTATTGATATTTACATGGAAACAGAAATTAAACATTATTTATTTTACAATTCTAATCACAGTAAACTGCGAAAGATGGAAGGCATGAAAAATGCCAAACTATCTTTAGATCATGTATCTAAAATTACTATATGCAATTATATAAAATAAAACAAATTCTATGTTGCAGGACAATCCATATAAAACAGGTCCTTTGTTGTCCGAAATTAACACCCGTTAACGCCAATTTTTTCCCAATGATTATTGTTTCAGTTATCAGTTATTTCAGAGATCAACAGATTTGTTAGGCGCTTGGCCCGGTCCTTGACGTCCCGAGAGCGAGGGCAGCCCCGGGAGCCATGCCACAGCCAGGCGGCTCTCGCCCCCGAAAGTGATTGCAAAAGATGAATAGGAAAGGACGGAGTCCCGAAAAGGAGAAGGACGGCTCCGGGAGCACGGGCCACAGCCAAGCACCCCCCACCCCCCCCCCCCCCCCCCCCCGCCTTGTGTTTGTGTTTGCGTCACGTTTATGCTGGTGGTTGCGCCTGTGCATTTGTCGCTAATACTGAAAACCAGGCTTAAATGAAATAAACATAGGCCTTATCACGGTTTTCGACGCCATTTTGACGAGTAGGCAAAATGGCTTGGAATAACAGTGTTTGTATGGAAATCCGATGTCACTGAATAATTTTCGTCAAAATGGCGTCGAAAACCGTGATAAGACCTATTTTGCCTTCACTTTTTTAGTTCACTCCTACATACATGCAGGCGCCTTATTGATTAATATCTACTACTAAGTGTACTTATAAACTTTTTGTCAAGGAAAATGTAAAACAATGAGTAAAACTTCGAAAATGGACAGCATGAAAAATGCCAAACTATTTCTACAATAAACAATTATCGATAATAAAACGAAGGTGTGCCTTAAAAATGTAAAAGCTAGAACGAAACTAGGAAAAGGGAAAAAACTGGAATAGCTAACGTTACAATAAATAATTTTTAGCAGGTTTTTAAAGACACCCAAAGTTCTCTTTGGTGGAGTTATGGTCAATCGGATATTTAGACATCGAAACGTCAACAATGCTACTGAGTGCAATATCATAATTGACATGAAATGGCGCCTAATTGATTATTATTTACAGGAGAATAGAAGGCTGCAAAGCGAACAACGGACCTTAGCTTCTTAGAAGAAATTAAATGTGTGAGCGATCTTCAATTATAAAGAGAAGAGTGTTTTATTGGAAAAACTTCCTTTTAAGAACCAGATCAAAACACAAGAAACTTCATAACTGAAACGAAATGGCGCCTTATTGGTATTTACATGGAAATAAAAATTAAATGTTATTTATTTTACAATTCTAATTGCGAAAAATCAAACTATTTTTAGAACATGTATCTAAAGTTACTATAAACAATTATGTACAAAAAGAACAAAATTTCTAAGTTGCAGGACAATCTTTTGTTGTCCGAAATGAACACCTGGTTTTCACTAGATACGCCGTAGTTCTTATCTTATTATACTAAATTTCAGTTAAAGTCGGCCAAGCGTTCCCGTCGTTAACGGATAATTTTTTCCAATAATTGTATCAGTTGTTGTACAGAAATAAAGGCTAAGTGGACATCACAGATTTATTGGGCGCTCGGTCTAGTCTTACACGTTTCGAGAGCGAGGGCAGCCCCGGGAGCCATGCCACAGCCAGGCGACTCTCACTCCCGAAAGTGTTTGCAAAGGATGAATGGGAAAGAAGGAACGAAGCCTCCCAAAAGGAGAAGGACGGATTCCAGAGACGAGGGGGCTCCGAGAGCACAGGCCACAGCCAAGCCCCCCACCCCCCCGCCTCCTCTCCTCCCTCCTTCTCCAGGAAAACCCAGACGAGAACTGCAATAATCTCGTGGTATCCACTCGATGGAATCGATAATTCATGACAATCGATATCAATCGATACCCAATCGATAGATAAATTGGTATCGATTGGTTGCAGATTGACGGCACCGGAATCGACGCATAAAAAACTAGGTATTAATTTCGGACAACAAAGAATTGTCCTGCAAAAAAGAAATTTTGTCCTTATTGTACATAATTATTTTATTTACATGGAAATAAAAATTAGATGTTATTTATTTTGCACTTCTAATTGCGAAAAATGTCAAACTATTTCTTGAACATGTATCTAAAGATTATGTACAATAAAAACAAATTGCTATGTTGCAGGACAATCCTTTGTTGTCTGAAATTAACTCCTGGTTTTCACTAGAGACGCAAGCACAAGCGCAAGCATGAAAATGCTTATTTTACCGGGAAAACGGCCTCGACCCAAGGATAGACACAAGCGCAATTGTTTTTCTTTTCTTGTACTTGTGCTTGTGTTTGCGTCGCGTTTGATTTGATTGTGCTTCTGGCTCTTCTGTAGTAATACTGACCGGCAGTTATTGTACGTAGATCAAGAATAAATAAAAGCTAAGTGGACATTACAGATTTGTTAGACGCTCAGCCCAGTCCTTAACTTCCCGAGAGCGAGGGCAGCCCCGGGAGCCATGGCTCAGCCAGGCGGCTCTCGCTTCAAAAGTGTTTGCAAAGGATGAATAGGAAAGGGACTGAACCCCGAAAAGGAGAAGGAGAAGGAGAAGGAGAAGCCACCCCCCCCCCCCCCCCCCGCTCCAGGAAAACCTGGTAGAGAATTACAATTACATAGTGAGCCATTACGGCAACTAGACAACACTCCCTTATGCGGAGTAACAAATGCATTCTTCAAAAATTGTTTCCGTTCATCGATTCAATAATCCATTTATGAAATGAAAAATACAACATTAAAATTTAGCCGCGATTCCATAATTGAATCTTGCTTAGATTAATGATTGGATTAAATAATGTTATTTATAAAAACTGAATCATTGTATAATGTAATTCGAGGGATTTGATTGGCTTAGCGGTCATGGTATATGAGCCATTATACCATGACCGAGAAATGGCGACCATTTATTGCCTTCTGGTTGTTCTTGCACAGTGAAATCAGTAAGATCTAGCAATATTTGTTGATTGTTTTTAATAAAACAATTATTCCACTCGCGCTTGTTGGATATGATATGATTATAGCCAACTCGGCGCTACGCGCCTAGTTGGCTATCCAACGCGCGCTCGTGGAATAATTGTTAAATAGACCATACTATGACGTCATAAAATGTTCAAAACTCAAGTGGAGCGGCAGGCGAGTGGTTTCACTGCCAAGTTTTGGACATTTTATGGCGTCCTTTTATGGTTTTATAAAAGTGTAGACCATAGAAAACTGCCATCGATTTGTTTTTTACACTAACATGGAAAAAGTACGGGCGGAATTGGCTTTTTTTTTTCGTTGAGAAAGCGCGCGCGTTACATCTGACGTCAATTTGGATAGTTATTGTAAAAAAATCTTTAGAGCAAATATGGCCGACTATTTATGGCCTCCTGAAATAACACTCATTGTGACAACGTAACAATCTACGTTCATCCTCTAGGATACAATACAAATAACACATTGAAAGGTGGTGACTGCATTAGGTCAGTTCAGAATATAAGCAACCCTTACTTTTTCCAGTAAACAACTAGAAGACTCTTGCTTTAATTTTCGTAAGATATTGAAATTGAAGTTTGAAACGAGGTAGGGGAATAAAACAACATATTTTTATATTTCTCTTTACATGTGCCTCCGAGATGAGTGATAATTGTTTCGTTTTACTCCCCTAAGCCTTGTTTACAAGCTAGAATTTTAACATATCGAGATTGGTCTATTAAAAAAAAAAAAAAAAAAAAAAAAACGAGGGAGGAACCTCTCTACTGAAGCAGCTGGATGGTCACTTGGATGTTGAGCGCTCCATCTCCGTCCACATAGCGCGCCTTCACCTCGTCCAACGGTAGAAATTCCTCCCATCCCAAAGGATCCTCCTGCTGAAGCCACTGTTTTTTTTGGTGTTCGTTTCACAAACACCTCCCTGCCATTCCGCAGTGCAACACTGTCATATGTAAAATATACCCAGAATATTGGCTTTTACAACAATGTATTTCAGCGGTGACTATGTTGTTGATGGTTATTATTATTATTATTATTATTATTATTATTATTATTATTATTGTTGTTGTTATTATTATTATTATTATTATTATTATTATTATTGTTGTTATTATTATTATTATTGTTGTTGTTATTATTATTATTATTATTATTATTATAATTATCATTATTATTATTATTATTATTATTACTATTACTATTATAATTTGACTATAAAAAATTGCGATAAAACATTTCGTAAAAACATTATAAAAAGGTTAAAAAACACGACGTTTCGATGTACATTACATCATTATCAAGTGAAATTAAAAATGCAAGATTGCGGCTATAAATACAAAAATGGACAATAGATATTAATTAAAATGGTAGCATTGAAGAATGCTACCGGTTAAACAAAAAGTTTCGCACGTATAGAGTCCGTTTGAGTGTTCAAGCAAGGCTTAAGTTTCTTGATGTACAGCATTTCAAATACCAAACAATCAAATTTGCTCTGACACTTTCTCAAGATGTTAAAATGGCCCTGATTCAATAGGTGTTTGCTCCCGTGAGCTTCAAGAAAATGTTTGCCAATTGCCGAGTTCTTGTGCTCAGCAACGCGTTGAAAAAGGTGTCTGGCTGTATAGCCGACATAATCTGCATCGCACAGATCACATGAAAAATAGTATACAACGCATT